>NC_136503.1:93899592-93919592 GCF_053919585.1 Euprymna scolopes | reverse complement strand
ATTGGTAGATTGGTTAAAGTTGGTGTCATTATTTAATCTGGTGGTTGAGTTATGGTTGCTAATAGGTTCATGTAGATTTGGGATTTTGATACTGTGCAGCTATAGATTACATTTTTAATTTTACATGAGCCTTGTAGGGGACATTTATTTTTTCTTCTACAGTTACAGTCTGCTATATTTTGTATAATTGTATTTTTTAGCTTATTAATTTTTTTACTATTAGAACTAATTATTTTTTGATGAAGGTTAGGCATAGCAGAGTAAGAGACTTTGATTGTATTCTTATTGAAAATTTTATTATATCTATGGGGGCTTTAAAGTTCCTATCTAATATTTTAAAAAATTCTCTGGCTAAGTTTGTCTCTAGATCTTTGGAATATGGAGGGTTGAACCATAGGGTCTCCTTATGTCTATTCTTACGTTTACGGGTTTTGGTTTGTTGTTTATTTGTATTATTATCTAATATTTGTGGTTTGGTTTTATCTTTTTTTGTCTCTTGGTCATTTTTCTTAACTCGTATACGGGAAGACATTGCCATATTATATGTTATTATGCTCTTAATATGTTTATTTTCAATGCAGTTTATGTTTCTATCATTTTTATTTATGAATTTAATTTGCGAATTGTATCCTGAGTTTTTAAGGGCTTCATTGTAATATTTTTCATTTTTGATAAATATGGATTTAGTAGAAGACAGTCTAGAAATTCTTAAAGCGATATTAGGAACTATTGATTTTAATATTGATTTAAGGTGGTTTGATTCATTGTGGACATATAATAGGGATTGGTTAGGTTTATGATAGGGTTCAAAGGTAGAATTCTCAAGATTTAAGGTTATGTCTAAGAAATTAACAATTTTTTTATTAGGGTCGATTTTTATAGTAAGTCCATAATTTTTAAATAATTTATGTAGTGATTTAATTGCTTTTTCGTAATTATTATTTGTAGAGTTAGTTACGAAGAGTGCATCATCTCTGTATATTCCTCCTTCAAGTTTGAACTGTTTGTGGAGTATGCAATGAATTTCATTTAAAAGGAAAAGGCCAACTAGATTAGTGACCTGAGCCGAGTCTGTAGAGCCCTACTATATGTCCACAATGAATCAAACCACCCTAAATCAATATTAAAATCAATAGTTCCCAATATCGCTTTAAGAATTTCTAGACTGTCTTCTAGTAAATCATTGGTAAGGATTTGTAACAGCTTTCTTTCGGTTTTCAAGGTTAGGTCCTTCTTTATTTTACCGTAGCTACCATCTGCGATTAGGCCTTCCATTTTTTTCAGAGTACTCTGACATGTCCATCACCTCAGTAGCATTGCCTTTGTCTGCTGGCAGAATTATTATACTGCTGTCACTCTGATGGGTTCTTATAGCCAGTTTGTTTTTGTTGATGTTAAACCTATGTTGTTATTCAAGGTTTTCTCTCTCTATCAGAGGTGTCCAAATTGCATTCAGCTCTACGCTTGATTTGCTCAGTAGGTTGTTATGTACGAGCATGTGAGCTGTTTCTTTAAGTTTTCTCACTTTCCAGTGGGTCTCTCTGTTTATTATTTTTACTTCATCCCATAGGGGGCGATGATCCCCCCTCTCCATCCGGACATGGTTGGCTATACCGGCCGAAACGTTGTGACTATAACAACCAAGATGAGGAAGTCAGTCCGACAATCTCAATCAATGAAAACACCTCATCTAAAAAATACAGACAATTGCTATGATGTAATTTGTTTTCTAAAACGTAAATTATATATATATATATATATATATATATATATAATGTGAAATTGTCTGTGTGTACATTTCCCTACCAAACTACTCTAGCAATTTTCAGTCTACTGACTCGAGATTTGACATATTGAGATTTGAGAAAATCTTTTTAATTGGTTTTCGGACAGAAATTTGGCTATCAAGGGGTCAAAGTTCAATGATTTGACCTCTGGAAATTCCACCAAACTCCTCCAATAATTTTGAGTCTAAACACTTGAAATTTTAGATGTAGGTCCCTTGGACATTAATCAAACATTTTAATTTGATTTGAGCCCGAAACAATGAATGTTAAGATGGTAAAATTGGGGTCAAAGTGAAAGAAATTTTTTTCTCTGCGGTCTCTACCAAATTACCCAGCCAATTTTTGCCCTAAACATTTGAAATTTAACATAAAGGGTATTCAGACATGCACCAAGTATTTTAATTGATGTTTGGCTGAAAATTTGGTTGCCAAGGGGTCAAAGTTCAAAAGATTTTACCTTTTTCGGTCTTTAGCAAACTATTCAACCAATTTTGGGTCTAAACATTTGAAATTTTATATAAAGGGTATTCAGACAGGCAGCAAGCTTTTTAATCAGTTTTTGGGCGAAAATTTGGTTGTTAGGTTTCCTGTACACGAGTGAAACTTTTAATATATATATATATATATATATATATATGTATATGTGTGTGTGTGTGTGTGTGTGTGTGTGTGTGTGTGTGTGTGTGTGTGTGTGTGTGTGTGTGTGTGTGTGTGTAAATATATACAAATGGAAATTCAATTAACTTTCTTGAATTTATACATTTGGATTTGACCGTCACTGGATTATTTATCTTCCACTAGACTATCCATTCATGTGTAATCACCTTTTTCTTCGCCATATTCCCTCCGCTTCACTTTTTTTGTTATCAAGTAAGATCTTTGACTTACTTGTTGTTTCATCAAATACTTTTGTATGCAAAATCCGATCCCGCATTTTGATAATTCTTACCCTCTGATGAGAATGAAAGTATTTCTTCGAAACTCCGCGGATTAAGGACTATCCATTTATCTAGTGTTTCCTTTTCAGATTAAATATGTTTTTAACTCATTTCAAAGTGTTTTTTAACATGTTTTATTAACTGTTTGCTCGTGCATATATATATATATATATATATATATATATATATATATATATATATATATATATATATATGCACATAAAGTCATGAACAGTACATAGGGCCCGAGCAAAGCCGGGTTGAACTACTAGTATATATATATATATATATATATATATATAGATAGATAGATAGATAGATATATATGTATATATATATATATATATATATATAAGTAAAAAAATATATATAAGTATGAGTAAAATAGAGCTGTTTTATGGTCTAAGATATCAATTATTATAAGCTCAAATTTTTCCCATCTGACAACTAATCTGTTGAATTAATAAGTAAAGTACGAAATAATGTTAGGAAGTCCATGACATGAATAGAGCGATTAGTGCGGAGTGTCGTTGGGTGAGATGGAATCAAAAGATTAAGACTCATAAAAAAAACGCTCTGATGTGTGGTGAACTCTCGGGTTCTACGTGCATCCGGTCGGAGATCGCACACACATACCCCATCCCCAATATAAAAAGGAGTTCGAATTTTTGATTCCGATAAACACGGAAGATGAAGATTCTCGTGGGGCGACGAAAGGTAGCTATGTATCGCAGATGAATCAATAGAAAAATCTACACCCTCCTTCTAAGGATAGACAAAGGTGCGAGATTCGATCGTAAAACAAATAAAGTTCTAATAGTCCAGAGAATGAGATTTGTGTTGTTGTTTTATGAGCTTTTGTTCCAGGCGAGCCGACACGGTCAAGAGATGTGAAGTGAAGGAATATAGAAAGGTACGTTCTGCTTTTATTTTATAAACCTCCAAAATGCCTGATGTGCTGTAAATAAGAACATTGACTTGAAATAAGCAGATACCACCCTTCCCTCCCCCCACGCATACGTAACAACAATACTGTAATAATAGAATTTTACTTGCAAATTTATATTTAAAAACAAAGTATGTAATAAATAAAGTAAAAAATACAGGTTGGGACAGCTAGTCTAAAATAAGGTGTGTCTATTGATCTATATGTTTGCTTGGAAAAGTCATTTTTCAAATTAAATATTATGAATAGAACGAACTAATTAACCCACTGACGGACAGAGCGTTCTATGGAAATGCGTTGTTGCATCCAAATACAAATATTTCCTTGGATTGAATAAATTAGATGCAATCACGAAATTTAAAAGAAGTTTTCAATAAAATGTTATCTTGCTGTGACGAAATACAGGTAAATAGATACACGTAAACATCGTCATTCCCTTTGAAATTCTGCGCAACCCGTAATTGGTGATAACATCTCAAAGGAAATAATGTTATTGACAACATGAATAGTATCGTCGCTATTCGGTTTCTACCGCGGACGTGAGTTGGTTCGGTACGAAATTGAAGTTTTCTAAATACGCCCGTGCTTTTGTACGGCGGACTTTGTTCGTTGGTTCAGTTTTAACGCATTTTTTCCTGCCATCTTAACGTGAATGTAAGAAACGCCATTCTACCACGTCGAGAAACCGCAAATTTAAGCAACATTTAATATAACTGTTTAAACAACCTCTACCTCATTTGATTCGCCTTTTATTCCTCTATAATTTTACCTGTTTATGTTTGACTTTGAATTAAATTATCCTAGTGTTCACGTCAATTTAAAAAATTAAGGCCAGAAAAACTCTGCACAATATAAAATTGTTATTCAAATGAAACTTTAGAACATTAATACAATGCAAATACAACTAAAACACAATAAACGAGTTAATTTTTAGTAGCATAGCCCTTCTGCAAGGAATGGCTGCAATCTTTTGGCCATTCCTTGAATTAGTTTGCAGCAATACTCTTGTGAAAGGGCATCCTATATTTATTTGATTTTAGTTTAAAATTCTTCCAGATTTGAAATTTTATACATGCGTAGCTTTTGCTTGATGTAATGTCATACAGTTTCGATAGGATTAAGGTCTGGAGACTGTGCAGGCCAATCCAAACACGGAATATAATGCTCTTCAAAGAAGATTTTGACATTGCCAGTTGTGTGAATGGGATCATTATTCTGCATGAAGATGGGATTATCATCCAAATTGGATCCTTTTACCTCCCTACTATCAAAAACTCTCACCATACAATTTGAATATGAAATTCAATATCCTTATATAAATGGATACGTTTTGAAGACTAAAAACAATGCATTTTTTGTGGAGGAGGGAAATAAATTTATTTGCTTATATCAGATATATTTCGATGCTATACATCCTTATCAATGAAAAAAGGAAGGTCGGAGGATGAGTTGGCCGAAACTATGAAGATGAGAAGAACAGTCCGCATATAAATAAAAAAATATTAATAAATACACATCTCAAAAGCTTCCGATAAAAAAATATATAATATAATACCATTCGATACGGATCCAACGATTGAAATCCAAATAATAATGAAAACTTGAATTTACAAGACTAAAAAATCCAACCTTGATCACCCTTCGGGGCCCTTGGTGCAGTGGATAGAGGCGTTATATTACCAAAGGAAGTAGCCCAGCAGGTTCAAGTCGGAGGAGGGTGTTGAGCAATGAAAAGAAGATTACAAAGTCGCACCACTACTTCTTGGCCGTCTTTGGACTTGTGGGCCGGAGCCGAGTCCTACTGCCACACCACAGGTCTACCAGCAGTCACCTGATTGCACGAGGGGATCGCCACACGCTTCAGCACATCTAAGAACATTTTGGTGTTGACTTTCAAGCCGACTTCGAAAATGTGAGGTGGCATGATGTGGTCCTCACTTGGAACTACACCAAAGACCATAACCGTGGCCGGAAACTTTGTTTCCATTACCCTGGCCACGTCCCTGTTATTCGTGGCAATCTAGCGATGCATTTTGAGGGTGCTGTCAATGGTCCTGTTTTCATAGCTTGGATCGGTAGAGAGCACGAATTGTACAGCGGCGCATCTTCGATCTCGTTCATTGAACATTGTGTCACTTTCAGACATGATAGAAGGCTTCTATCGCTCTTGGGATTTGTACACAACTGGCCAACTAGTAGATAATCTGCGGCAAAAAAAGAAAGCCGGTTTTCTTCAAACGGAAATGGAATCATGTCTTTTTACGGCGACAATTTTCTCGTTTCATCCTGTATACCAGTACTCATCTCAAAGGATTTCAATGAAAAAATAATACATAACTAGCGGGAGGTGGAGGGGGAGGACTCTGGCCAGTCGTAAAATATGATATATAAATTTGTCCAGATTTCGTATATGTTATACAGTTATGATTTCAAACGTAGCAAAAACGTATTTGGGTGCCATCAGCTAGAATCGAAACTCAAAGCAAAACTGTAGCATTCAAAGCTGGTGACGTTACCACTATACCAATGTGACACGCATATGAACTGATTAAAAATAAAAATTAAAAATAAATTAAGATGAATGTACAAAAAGTTAATCTCTCTTTGACTCTTTAAAAAGTATTTTTACCGACTAAAGACCCAGAAAAACCGGTCCATAAAACATCCTATCATTTAAGGCCCCTAGCAACGCTTTGCGACTTTTAGTTTCGGGAGAGATAGAGTTTGAAAATATGGAGATAAACGGACCGACAGACTGACATAGAGCATTTTATATATTAGCTGAATAATAATAATAATAATAATAATAATAATAATAATAATAATAATAATAAAGTATAATAAAGAACAACGAGAACCCCTAACCCTAACCCTAATCCTAATCCAGCCTGACCCGATGCATTTTGCATTTTAAGAAGAAACATCCATTACCTGATCGATTTTTGGTCTGTCGGGTCTAAATTTTAAATATCACTTTCGTTGGCTTGTCACATTAAAGTTTGAAATAGTACATTCGTTGGTCTCTCACGTCTAAGTGTTAGATATTAGCAGACGATCTCAGGAAGAGAAACGTCCGATGGGTTGCACACACGTAGATACAGTCCATGAAAAGGGCTGAGGGACTTTACACCATTGCCTAATGGAATGCATAATTTGACGCAGAAGTATGTGGAAGGATATCGGTCAAAAGATTTAAACAATGAACAATAAGAAATGTTGAATATTACAGTAAGAAAATAATGTTAATATAAATAAATCGTCATAAAGAGACAAGTGGGAAGTCGGTCAGAGAGAAGCAAGGCTGTCAAATTTCTTCACCACCAACATCCGACCCAACAACGCAGTCACCCCACGCACCTTCAGAAATGTCAAAACACCAGTAATAGCTTATAATAAGAAGCTGATTTGTCGATGTGAAATAAAAAAAAAAAACAATATATTATTTTATAGAGCAGCTGTGTTGTGTTTTCCTCGCTGTCAGTGTGTATATATCTTGGACGAGCGACAAAAGTAAATGTAACATTTATATAGACTGGAAAACGCATTTTGGACAACCGGTTACAGCGAATGCACAACATAAGTTTCAAATAGTATTTTCGTTATATCTAAGTTTGAAATAGCACGTTCGTTGGGCTGTCACGTCTTACTTTGAAATAACATTTTTTTAGACGTCTGTCTAAAAATGTTTGAAGTAACATTTTCATGAAAGTGTAATACGAGCTACCTTCAATAAGATTCCAGACTTTTCCCGCGTGAGCACTTTTATTCGTAGTAAACACATGAAAATCCGGTCCCTTCGGAGTAATCTTCTCCGGCTGCAATACACTTGTACCGTACCAACAACTTCTTATGTGAGCGTGCCATTTAACCTCACAGCCACTTTCATTTCCTCACTTGTTTCATAACGACCACTAAGGTTTTCCTTGAGCTTAGAGAATAAAAAAGTCACGGGGAGCAAGGTCTGGCCTATAAGGAGGATGAGGAAAAGTCTTGATGCACACCTTGGTCAAATAGTCTGTGATAATGGTGGAGTTGTGGACTGATGCATTCACGCAAATCTTCTGCATCTTCAGTTCCTCGCGAATTACTATGGGTACAGTTCCCACACTGACATCAAACTGTGCGTTTATTGACTCTATAGATACACGGCGGGTTTTATCCATGAAATTCTTTATTTGGCCAATCAACTCCGGTGTTCTGTCTTCCTTATTTCTTCTCGCCTCTCATCATCCCTCACAGAGTCCTTGTCTTCCTTGAATCTCTTATGCCACTTAAAACTGATGCTCGATTCATGCAAGATGGTCCAAAAGCAGTCTGAAGCATTCCATACGTTTCTGTGACATTTTTCAAAGTTTAAAACATAATTTTATTACATATCATTCTTCTAAACCGTGCTTACGTCCAGATTGCATTTAAATTCACCAGCTGTGATGATTGGGTTTTAGTAGGGTGTATTCCAATTCCTGCTGTAGCTGTTCATTTGAACTTGAAATCCTAAAAATTGGCCATTCATCTCATAACATGTATAGCAATAAGATATTGAATTTTCAAAAAATACAACAATTTTAAATGCTTGTAAAAAAATGTCTGGAAACTTATTGAAGGCACCTTCCATATAAGTTTAAATAGTATTGTCATTGTAAAACGCGCTAATTTAATCGTTGTATCTAATTTTCGATACGTATAATTTTTCTCATCGGTCGGTCTGTCACGTTTTTAATTACGTTGCGCTGTTAGGAATAAGTCTGAAACAAGATGTTTATCGCAAAATGCACTGAGGAAAAGGACACAGATACAAATAGTCTTATTCTGTCTTTTTTTTCAAATAATTACTGATTGATTTCGATCGTTTTAAATAATTTGATTTTTGGAAAAAAAAACGATCGAAATATCGATTAGAGGTGACTCGGTACTTTTTGACATGTTACGTCATCGATATATGATTGGCATATATTCAAGCATCATTCAATATTTTTAATCTCGTAAAGCAGTTCGATCTCGATGTAAGCTGCATCGATCACTAAAAACTAGTAATAGTATAGTTTCGGCTCCAGATGTATACCAAATCTAGTATTAACTAGCAAGGAGATCTGACGTTCCCCGGGATTGAGTGATGATCACCGAAAGTTTCATACACATATCTTTATTGCTATCGCAACCTGTGAAATCGATCATTTTTTAATCAAATCGATTGATGGCCTGCTCTAGTTGCAGACCCATCGCGGTGCACCAGGAGAAAGCTTCACGTGCCTCCTCGCAGTACCTTCATTCACAATACATCGTAGTCCATATTGCATTGTAGAGAAACTACTGTTGATTTTATATTATAAAATTGGTCCTGGATTCCTATCCTGGATTCCTATCCTTGATTACTGGATTCCTATCCTAAGACTATATCCGATGGTGAGGCCCCAGCTTGCGGACTTTGGGGAGTGTGGAGCCACCCTTTAATTGTCATTGCTCCCAAGTCCACTCTGACCCGGAGTTATGGTACCTATTAGGGTGCCAACTATGGGTTAAATAGAAACCGACTTGAAAAAAAATTTATATTAAAATCTTTTTCTTCAAAATAACTGGATTCGTACCTGTTAGGGTCCCAACTATGGGTTAAATAGAAACGACTGAAAAAAAAAACAAATATATTCTATTTAAAAAATTGTATTCAAAATAACTGAATTCGGCATTAAATAACTTGAAAATGGTTGATATGCCGTAAAATAAAAACAACCAACAAACCAACCATATTATAAAATTATATATATATATATATATATATATATATATATATATATATATATGTGTGTGTGTGTGTGTGTGTGTGTGTGTGTGTGTGTGTGTGTGTGTGTGTGTGTATAATTCTTGGTTCGTTCAAAGTCGATAAAACCGTATTTCTACATTACCAAATTATTTGAAATTTTCAGACAACCCATCTTAAGAGTCAAGGAATGTTTGCATGTTATTAAAATAAATTAACATTGAGAATTATAAAAATATTAAATAAAATAAAAGTATTTTTCGTAACTACGAGACTGTCCGCCAATTTATTTCCGGTAGAAATGAGCCTTTCACTTATTGAGATGAGTATTATTTATATTAATTTTTATGGTACTCACGCAGAGAGTGATCCGTGCTGAAATAATAACGTTATTATTTAAAAAGCCATTCTTAACATGGAGAGGGGAGGGTGTTTTGTACCTATTCTGTACTTTAACCTTACAATTTAATAAAAAAGATATAATAAAACTTTAATTAAACGTGGAAATACGATTTAAAAAAAATAACGCAGATCACTCTCTGCATGAGCACCATTTTTATTTATTGCGGACTATCAATCTCATTTTATTAGTTTTTGTTTCACGACGTTTCGACCAACTATTCCTCTGGCCTTCATGAAAAGAGTTAAGCCAACGTAAGTACGTGAGAAATTATTAATAAATGTTTAGTAACTTTATCCTTTTATTATTCTTAAAGAGTAAAACTTTATTTATTCACGAAAAGAGTTAAGCCAACGTAAATAAATAAATAAATGTTTGTACACGTGACAAATTATCAATAAATGATTTAGTTACTTTTTTTAAATTATTTATGAAAAGAGTTAAGCCAACGTAAATAATGTTTTTAAAGTGCAAAAGGCAACGTAAGTGGCAGAGTTGTACACCTATCACCCCCATGTGTAATTTCTATACTTATAGGTTTTTCGAATTTTTTTTCACTGGATGAACATGACTTTTTTTTATTGTTTTTATGAAAATAAAGTTTCGAGTTTTTTTTATTTATTTATTTTTATTTTTTTTTTTTTGTTGTTTTTTTTTAATAATTTGTTTTTATGAAAGGTGAGTTTGTGGGTATTTCTTTACAATAATTTATCTGTTTTTATGAAAGATGAGAGTTTTGGGGTTTTTTTTGGGGGGGGGTTTCAAAACTTTTTTTTATATTTTTTAAGTATAATAAATTTCACTAACATGAGAAATGTTTAATAATTTGGTATTTTTTAGATTATGTCCACCTCCACAATTTTCTTTTAAATGACTATTTTTATAAGTTTTCGACTATGCTGAATACGAAAATCACATTGAAATGTTGCAGAAATAAGTAGTTATCTATCTAATGAACCACCGGTCTGCCAGATCAAACATACCCATTCCTGTATCTCGATACATCTTCTATCATTATATGTAATCGGTTTTTTAAAAGAGTCAACCATATAGGGGCCTATTCGTGACCAGACACACACACATACGCACACACATTCAGCTTTATTTATATATATATATATATATATATATATATATACATATATATATACATATATATATACATATATACATATATATACATATATATACACATATATACATATATATACATATATATATACATATATATATACATATATATATACATATATATATATATATATATATATATATATATATATATATATATATGATTGAGATATATATATGATTGAGATTGTCGGACTGACTTCCTCATCTTGGTTGTTATTGTCACAACGTTTCGGCCGTTTTGCCCTCCGGCCTCGTCAGGTGTTTTGTATCGAACTGGGAAACCGTTTGTTAGGAGTCTCGAACCCAACCCTTTATAATTATTACGAGGGTACCGTGTTCGGACTCCAGCTAGGCTCTGGGACATAGTTGTTGATTCTCTGTTTTGAATGTTACTTTTCACTGCCTTCGTTCAGGATTGAACTCAGCACCTTTGGGTAACTGTAAACTTTGATACAACGTCTAGGACCACTCGGCCATATGTCACTAGAAAACAGAGAATCAGCAACTATGTCCCAAAGCCTAGCTGGAGTCCGAACACGGTACCCCGTAATAATAATAAAGGGTTGGGTTCGAGACTCCTAACAAACGGTTCCCCAGTTCGATACAAAACACCTGACGAAGGCCGGAGAGCAAAACGGCCGAAACGTTGTGACAATAACAACCAAGATGAGGAAGTCAGTCCGACAATCTCAATCAATGAAAACACCTCATCTCAAAAATACAGACAATTACTATATATATATATATATATATATATATATATATATATATATATATATATATATATATCTTATGGCTTTAATTAAAGGTTAAAATGCAAGAGTCAAGTATCACTAATGCTAACGTAGGGCTCCCGTTCGCGCCGGGTGTCCATACAACAGAAATGTCACAGACTCATATAAGGATATTGGAGATAAACCATAATAACCAGATATATTCTGACACTACATTAACCGGATTCCTTAGATAAATACTTTTACAGTTTTAACAAAAGGGCTACAACAATATCGCGGGGTTTCCATCCACGCGGAACGTCCACATAATGCCCAGCAGCAGTATATTACATATGAAAAATACCGCTGTGGAATTTCCACGGGTCTCGCTAGTTTCTATTATTACTCGTAGTAATAGCACAATTTCGCTTCAAACAGACATATACTGAGCTCGCACTGGTAATAAACGTTGATTTAGCAGATTTTGCGTCGTAACTTACAACGCAAATTTGAGTGAAACAGCATGACTGCAAGATCACAGCAAGCTGAAAATTAGGTCTTCTTATGATGATGAAACGTGATTTGGCGTTTCCGAATTTTTGAGATGAGGATTATTTATTCGTATTATTTGGATTCATCGGACTACTGTTCTCATCTTGGATGTCATTTTCACAACGTTTCGGTTGATGTAACCTTCGACTCTCTTCAGATAAATCTTGTCGAACTCTGGAATGTTTCTTTCGAACTCTGGAATTTGGACGGAATTTCGAGCGGAACACTTTATTTAATTAACGGGTTTAGCGTGTTTTGTTCCATCAGCCATGACGTGATAGAGATCCTAAATAATTCGCAATTGTATTTTTCCGTCGCCCACACTAAGGATTGAACCTTCAACCTTCAGAGGAATATCACTATTAACCTGTGGCGAAGTGACTGTGAAAATACAGAGAAGAACGGCAGAGAGTAATACGACTAAAAGAAGCTGCACATATGACTAAGCAGACCTAGTATAGAATTTAATACTATATATATATATATATATATATATATATATATATATATATAAATATATATATGTATATATATGTATTTATATACAGATATATATACATATATATATATACATATATGCATGTATATATACATACATATATATAGATATATATATGTATATATACATACATATATATACATATATATATGTATATATACATACATATATATATACATATATATATATATATATGTATATATACATACATATATATGTATATATACACATATATATACATATATATACATATATATAAGTATATATATGTACTAGCAAAGATACCCGTGCTTCGCACGGAGCTTTGTTGCGCACTCGGGTACCAAAATCTGTGGGCACCTTTCCAGTAAGTTGATGTTGTAAGAGCAACGATTGCATAAGGTGATTAACATTTTAACTACCTCTTGTAGTGACTGAAATTCAATCAGGAACTTCACAAAACATTTTCATCAAAAAGGAAGGTTACTTGATGTTACATAGTAAATTTTTCATTGAAGTAATTTTCAACTCTTGCTTAAATTTTATCTTGCACATTCAATACTAAAAACTTACCACAATCAGATCATGTCAGTTTTTCCTCATATCCATTTCTCGAACTTTTCACTGAAGAGCCTCAGGGTAAACTACATTTCTGCTGCTTTGATTTGGAGCCAGAATGTAGAGTTTTTCTGAACTTCCTGTCCGGCTGATGGAGACGTAGAACATACCGTGACTGAAGCAGTCTGATGTCAAGTCTACGCCAATGGTGTTAAATGTCTGACCTTGACTTTTGTTTATGCTCATTGCAAAACACACCTTCACAGGAAATTGGAGTCTCCGGAATTTAAATGGAAGTTCTGAGTCCGATGGAACTAAGGGGATCCTTGGCAGTAGAACGGTTTCGCCTTTGTAGGGACCACAGGAAATGGTGGCCTCAAGTACATTGGTGTGCAATCTGGTGATAACACATCTGGTTCCGTTTGTTGTTTTTGGCGGTTCCAAGGATCGAAAAATCATGATTGGCGATCCAATTTTGAGATTTAAAATGTGTGGAGGCATTCCAGATATCTCCAAAGAGTTTAAAAACTCCACAGGGTAGTGAACAGCTTCATATTCATTAGTAGCCGAATCAACTGACTTGTATTGCTTTGTGTCTCCTGGAAATTCATCCATTATTGAATTGTTCAAATGATTCACATTGCTGTTTAATGGCGAAATAATAGCCCTCTCAGCAAGCCAATCCGGTGATTTTCCATTGTTTTGCAGGTCTGGGTACACTTTGTCTTTCAGTTGCTTCTGATTACCGACACATTTACCAAGTGCAGTTGGAATCTTAATTGTGTCAGGTGAAGAAGTGATAGGAAACTGACCATTACCGATTTGGAGAAGCAATTTTGAGAAGTCTGCTGCAGCTGTGTTATCAGAGATATAGGCTCTCATATTAGTAGTCAGTCTCTTCACTATAACGTGCCTCCAGAGATAGGATTGTTTCAAACTTGCATTGACAATGTTAGCCCTTGTGCCATTTTTAACCACTGGGAGGATTTGACGGAAATCACCGCAAAATAAGGTTGGAATGCCACCCATGGGATTCTTGTTTCCTGTGATGTCTTGCAGTGTTCGGTCAATTGCTTCATAAGCACTCTTGTGCGTCATTGGGGCTTCGTCTACAATGATTGCAGAGGTGTCTCTAATTACATTTGCCAAGGCTGAGTTACCAGTAATTTTGCAAACTGGTTGATCCATTCGATGAGTATCCAAGGGTACTTTAAAAGTGCTGTGAAGAGTGCGGCCACCTTGTAGTAGAGTAGCAGCAATGCCACTGAATGCTGTTGCAAGCACAATCTTTCTCATGGATCTAATCTTTGCAAGGATCAAATTGATTACAAAAGTCTTGCCCGTACCACCTGGAGCATCAAGAAACATCATGTTTTTGTTCATTTCACCTTGTGCTTCCAACATTGCCATGAATGAATTGTAAACTTCTCTTTGAGAATCGGTCAGTTTTTCTTGCATATTTTCTGCTTGTAGGGAAAGTTCTTCAAGATTATAAGTAACTTCACGTTGATACTCTCTCGCGAGTCTTTCATCTCTCCCTTGCGTTGGTGCAGGTAATCCATAGCTTGCCAATGGTTGACCGCACATAAGGAGAACCTTTTCTTCAATTAGACAAAGAGTTTTATTGTAGATGTCCTCATTAAAATCTGCTTCTGGATTGTTAACTTCTTGCCTGTATCTGTGAAGAATGTCTTCAGATATTACATCACGAAAAGCCATCCAGATCTCAAGAGGATTTCTTGGCTCACAGGCTGTTAAAATTATCACAAATAGGCTTCGCAAATTTGAAGGTGATTGAGTGGCACTTGCCTCTCCTACTGCTTGATGCAAGTGATGGTCATTTTCTAGAAGGCCTCGAGCAAGGCACGCTGCTCTGTATGTTTCAAACACCTGACCATTGTATGCTCGCAAATTTTGAAATGAAGTTGGACCAGCAACCTCATTGAGCAACAGGCGTAAGAAATAACACTCCCCTGCTTTTGGACTAATCGTGTAGATTCTCCCAATGCATGGTGCCTTCCATACATCATCATTTTCAGTACCTTCAACTTGTACCCCACGCATTCTTCTCATCCATTTCTTTGTCGATTTGTTCCAAGTGTAAAACTCAGGGACTTCTGCGTATTTGAGACCCCTTGCAAAGTCATCCTCATGGCAGAGTTGAAAAAATGCTGTCAAAGTTGTGGCGGTGGACCTTGGGCTCGTTCCAGAGCAGTATCAGCTGAGAACATGACACGCTGCCCATTTTCAAGATGAACAGAAAGTTGTACAATTGGGGGGAAATGTTCATAGATGGGATGTTCCAATATCCTCTAGGCCGCCTCTGAACTGCCGACATACCTTGCATTCTGGAACTGCTGGATCTCATCCACAATGTGACTTTGTACTTGGCCTTGTTGGTTAGCTGCTCCATCAGTTCTTTGTAGTTCAAACACTGCTTGATCACATCCTTTATTCACGTATTTGAGGACATATTTGATGCTTTGGATCGAGCTGCAAATTTCTACGTTAATGTGAGCGTTGAACTGCTGAAGGAGGACCTTGTTGTACAGAACAACCCACTGGTTTGTTATTTCTTGATTAACATACCGACCATTTCTCTTCATCCTTATTGTACCAGTCTGGCCTCCATCTTCTGGTTTTCTTCGCCTGTACTTGGGGTAAGAGTCTTGGCCTTGCTCGGTACACTGAAGAAATTCTTTTGGGTATTTTTTGGAACATTTGTTGTCAATCATACATGGACAATTTGGATTAAATGGTCCACAAGGTCCATGCACCATATGTGCCATCACTTTAGCATGAAGATCAGGATCTTCCTCTTTGTCAGGGATCTCTGCAGATATGCAGAGATCCATTTTTTCTGGTAGAAGTTTGTCCTCTGGGGCCTGCCAGGTGAGGATGTGTGCATGCGGCAGTCCTCTTTTTTGATATTCAATACTGTACAGGAAAGCCCTCAGCCTGCCAAATCCTCCCTTTTTAATAAATTCAAGTAACTTTTTTAGCTTCTGCCTGAAAACCCTGGCAACAATATCTGGACGATCCTGAGGGTCTTGCCCTTGAAGACAATTTTCTGTAATTTCTGTCCACTTTGGATTTGTTGTGAACGTGATGAAGAGGTCGGCTCGGCCCATTCGCCGAACATATGCCATGGCATCACTTTGACGCTCAAACATGTATCGAGGGCCTCCCGTATAAGTTGCCGGAAGTACAACTCGTTGACCAAACTGTTCTGGATTCCCATCCTCCCTAAGAATTGAATCTCTCAAGTTGCTATAATTGTCAGCTCTCAGGGTCTGTTGCTCACGCCTCAGGAACTGTAAACGTTCTGTTTCAATCTTGCAGTACACATCCACCAGCCATTGTTGAAATAGCCTTCGGTACCAGAGAAAATAGTTTCCAGGCCGAGTCATTAAATGGTACGAATAAAATTGCTGTTGGGTAACTTTTCGCCCATTGGATGCCTTCATGTAGATGTTGTAAGATGGAGAACCATAGGGGTACATTAACGGGTACATTAAAGTATCGTAGAGGGGATGTAGTTCGGAGATCCATTTTAATGTATCATTTCTAAAACGCAAGACAATATCCCGGTTAGCTGTTGGTTCATTCTCCATTAATATTCCAATCTCATACGTTGTTGTTGGAACATTGAATCGCCGTGGATGCTCTTCTTGCGGCCTTCGGTCTTCCCTTATGACAACTTTATGTTCTACCAAGTGTTCTTCTTCAATCCTCTCCTTTGTTGTTTTCAGCTGACAAATAAAGCTGTTGTTCTCATGTAAAAATTCAGTCAGACTTTGGAGAATGTCTCTATTGAGTCTACTGTCACGTCCCCGATTATGTAGTTCCTCTTCCAGACTATCCAAGAAGTAGACTTGAATAAACTTTGCTGTTTCATCTTCAGGTGGTAAAAGACTCCCAATCTGGTGGCAAACCTGGCCTCGAATTCTAAAAGAAGGATTCCACCCATGTACTGCCGCAATTTTGTGACCAAATGATGTCATTGCAAAACAATTGTTATAACAGCGTAGATTTTGCAGAAAATCTTTAGAGATGGGACCATTGCCGGAGAGCAAATCTTGAAGCAACTGAGGCAGTGGTGGAAAGCTATCAAGCACAACTTTGCCAGAAGAACAACAACAACCAGGGGTTTCTCCTTTAAATTTTACAGCTGAGCAATGTTGACATACTTTGTCCATTTTTCCTATATCAGCTGTAGTGAGAGAGTCATTTTTGTTGAAGAGCAATCCTTTTCTATTGCAGTGTTCTATTTCATGGTGTCTCAAAGCAGTCATTCGTTGTCTAGCTGCCTCGTTTTCTGTCAATTGCTGGGGCAAAGTCATACTCTCTCTCCATGCAGCCTCTCGTTGTTGCCCTTGGTATAGGCGAAAGCTTCGTTGGGTTTCCGATTCATTCTGATGTCGTTGAGCCACTCTCAACTGACCTTGTGTACGTCTACTTACCTCATATAATTCATTCGATCGTAATATTGCTTCTCTTTCCAGTGCATATCTTTGCCTTTCTTTAATTTCATCTTGTGATGAATTTAACCGCCTTACAGCATGTCTAGTTCTGTCAGCTTCACGTTGGGTTTCTCTTTCCAAATCTGACAGTCTTGCTCTCCTTTCTCTTTGACGTATCCTGTTAAGTTCTAGACGTCTTTCTCTATCTGAATTGTTTTCATTGGAGCGAATTGCAGCAACTCTTAGTCTATTAGCTTCCAATCTTTCCATTCTTTCTTCCTCACTTTCGTTTCTACTTCGTTTGGGTGGCATAATTTCGGTTTTAAACGGAATTGTTTAACGATATTAATGATTGTAAATTAATTAAGCGTAAAGGAAATGTATACTAACTGAAATGGACGAACTATAAATAATATTTCTGAATAGTACAATTATAAACAATTATATTGTACCTATTTACTATGCCTCCCCACGGGACAGAGTTATACACCAGGGTCGTTTTTTAACGTGGAGAAAAGGTACAAAAATAAAAATTGTCTCAGTCGTGAAGGATTTCTCCTCCACCGAAAGAGAACAAGAAAATGAAGTGCAGCATCTGAAGAACAGATACTACACTTTGATCTTGACCAAAAGGAATGAATAAAAGCGACCTACGTGTGACTCATTACTTCCGGGTGTAAACGTCACAATCTAAAAGTAATAATTAAAAAAAAAAAAAAGTAAATGTAAAATAAATGTAATACCAACTTAGGTTAACTAAGTAAACAGTACAATTAAAACAGTTCTATTAAAACAAATAATTACTAAGATCTAGGTAATTGTTAGTCTCATTGTTATGGTTTTAAAGAAAAAAATGTGTAAAAAAAGTTCTGCTTTTGTGAGTACATGTATTTCTTTTAAATTACATAACCTTTTTATTTTATTAATTATATCTCTTTTAAATTTATATATTTTGTTAGTAAACTGGAAGAAATTCAGTTGAATAAAACCTTGTTCGTGTTCTTTACGTTAAACTCATATTTTTATAAAAGGTTCATCCGGTTTAAAGAAAGCGCTAAGTTTAAATAAGACTGGAAATAACTAATTCAATATATAAATAGAAAAATGAAATAAATATAAGCTTTAAGTCTTAAGATAGTAATAATCAAAATGTAATAAATTATTTGTAGTTCAAATCTATGATAAGACAGGCTTTCGAAATAGGCTCGACCAGAAAGATTAAATTGGAACGAAATTATAATCTCCGTGCCATTTTCAAAACAACCCCACAAAAGTAACGATATCCTGCAGTTGGTTAAATGACAATGGTTGTAAGAAAAATGTAAAAGAAAATGCGCTTATCTGTTTATTTTGACCTGTTTTATTTAATTAAAAAAACATTGGCTATAACTGGAAGAGAGCGTTATGTTTTGGGGGTTGTTTAAAAAATAGAATGGAAATAAAGTTAGTTCCGTTTTAATTGTCTTTAATTGCGGCAAGCGCTAACAAAATCGAAAAATCACTGTTTACATTCGAAATGTTAACTTTTATAGGTTTACAGGTTTGCTGACAAGGCTGGGGGTGTTTAATACAATTATTTTACTAAATTGATTTTTTTCATTTAAAAATAAAATTATTTCTTTTTTAATAAAGTTTTATTTAAAAATATTTGTTTTTGTTTATTTATATAAAATTACGATAGTTGAATTGTATTCTTTCAATTATATTGGCAAGTAAAATATAAAAGATTAAAACGGAACGAAATTGAAATTTCCATTACATTTTCAATACAATCCCAAAACATAAAGCTTTCCTCGCCAATGAATTGTTTTGATAATATACGTAAAGTGAAATAAATCGAATATAAAATTAAATGAAAATATATTAAATAATTAAATGTTAAATAGATTTTGTAAATAGTACAGTTGAAATGATTAGAATATTTCCAATATGTAATAAGGTCGAGGTAATTAGTTAAAGAGATTTAATATAATGTGATATGCAAATGAGCATAAGTCATTCGATATGGGGGTGGTTTGTAGACTAGTATATAAAGAAATTAGGCATTGATTCTTATGTCTCCTATAACAGAAACATCCTAAAATGGGTTCTAATGTTTCTCTACCAGGAGAGATCTACCCTCTTACCTCCTTTATATTTCGTTGATGATGGAGAGCTGTACACACAGACAGAAACACACGAACCCTATTACTTTATAAAAATATAGATATATACATATATATATGTATATATACATACATATATATACATATCTATATGTATATATATACATATAT
>NC_136503.1:93884592-93892092 GCF_053919585.1 Euprymna scolopes | reverse complement strand
TATGTATATGCATATATATAGGTATATGCATATATATATATATGCATATATATATATGTATATGCATATATATATTTATATGCATATATATGTATATGGATATATATATGTATATGCATATATATACATATATATGTATATGCATATATATATATATGTATATGCATATATATATGTATATGCATATATATATATATGTATATGCATATATATATATATGTATATGCATATATATATATGTATATGCATATATATATATGTATATGTATATATGTATATGTATTAAATTTAAAAAAAAAGAGATTATGCCAAAGGTTAAATATATTTAAAATTAAGTAACCAATGGTAATGTACATATATCAATAAGACACTCCACCACAGATACAAGCATTTGGACATGCTGCATTTGGTGAAGGGCCTAAGGGTAAAAACACACAGGTACTTGAACCTTAAAATTAAGAAAAAATAATAGGACATTCAAAAGATTTTTAGATAATCTCAATATTATATTTCCAGCAGAAAAAACATGAACATTTATAGTATGGATTTCAACACATATGATAATCTCACACACACACACACACACACACTATATATATATATATATATATATATATATATATATATATATATATATATACAACACATGATAATCTCATACGACGTGAATTATGTAAAAATTATAAAAAGACAAACGATGAAGATCTATATAGCATAAATTTCCAAGCATTGAAACTTTGCGAGAAAATGAATATCCAGGATCAAGTAGAAGTTTACACTCTTTTAAACCCCAGATTTTTATTGAAGGATCACAAACCTGACTTCAACAAGTATTAGACTAATAGCACCATGTGTTTCAGATTTATGACAATATTAGTAAGAAAATACTCGACAGAATTATTTCACCCCTAAATTCTAGAATTAAACATAAACTATGGATTTCATCTGGGGAGATAATTGAGTCGTTCCTAAAAAAACATAAAAAAGAGCTGTGAATTTATTATGTCTGTTATCGATTCGTATTACCCTTCAATAACTCCTGAATTATTTGAGAAAGGATTAAAATTAGCAGAAAATTAGAAATCGAAATCATTAAACTAGCTAGGAAAGCCTTAACCAGATATAAGGATGAATTATGGACAAGGAATGATCGTTTTAACCATTTTGATGTAACCATAGGCTCCCGGACTCTGCGTGATCACTGATCTGGTACGGTTATTTTTATTTGAAGAGATTAATAAGAAGATACCGGGTTTAAATAGGGGTTTATACAGGGACAATGCTTTATTCCTAGTTAACTCTAGTGGTAGGATTACAAAAAAATGAGGGAAAATATCAAGGAATTCTTTAACGAACATCATTTAAAAATACCTATGGATAGTAAATGTGAGAAAGTTGATTTCTTAGACATAACCCTAAATCTTACGAACCATGCCACAACACAAATCGATCATTGTTTTATATTGATTATAATTCCAACATTCCAAATGTATGAAAAATGCGTGAATACCCAGTATATCTAAACGAATATCCAATCTATCCCAAAATGAATATATATTTAACAAAAATAAAAACTACTTTAATGAAACCTTATTGAGATCAGGTTACAATCGGAAAATAATATTTATTGAGGAGGCTAAGGATAAAAAATAATGGGATAAACCATACAATCTCATATAACATGGAAAAGGGAAAAAGAACCAACACTAAGAAGGAAGAGGGGCTTAAAATAATTATAGGGCAAAAAGAAAGAAGTCAATAACAATGCTGGAAAGCATACGGACAGCAATAAGGTCAAAATAGGAGAAATAGGCGTAGGAAACAAGTATGGTTCAACCCTCCGTACAGTGAGCATATTCTAAATGATATCCCTAGGAAATTCTATAAAATAATCGAGAAAAATTTATTCTATATATTCTATACATACGTGTACATATGTGCGTATAGATATTATAGATGTGTATAGATGTGTACACGTATCTGTGTTTGTGAATGTCTATTTGTATGTGTATGTATATTTTTGTATATATATATATATAGAGAGAGAGATAGATAGATAGATAGATAGATAGATAGATAGATAGATAGATAGATAGATATAGATAAATAGAATTTCCCCGATTCCGATACAATTACAGATTCCGTACTCAATTCCCGATTCCGATACAATTACCGATTCCGATTCTTTACAAATCTCTAAATATTTAACTATTGAGTTGGTATTTTCCCCGAGTTCTGTAAAAAAAAAACATCATCTACAGATAATTTTTAAACGGAATAAATACAATTGTGGAGGATGATCTATCAAATTAAGCTTTACTGTTATTTTGTAATCCGTAAATATTAATTATTTTATCATTATTCCAGCAATGGAAAATTTTGTTTTCTACAAAAAAATAATAATAATAATAATAATAATAATAATAATAATAATAATAATAATAATAATAATAATAATATAATTAAAAGAATCGTTTTGGCATCGCAAAATAGGCACCAATTTTTCGATACCGATACCAATTCCAATTCCCTCAAATTTGTCGATTTATCTGATTCCCGATTCCGATGCCGATTAATCGGCCCAACACTAATATATATATATATATATATATATATATATATATATATATATATATATATATATATATATATATATATATATAAGTGTGTGTGTGTTTGGGTTTGCGTTTATTTACCTATATATGCCTATCTGATCCGATGTTAACGTAACCCGACACTATTCCCTCTCCTAACCTGTTTTAGCTTGTGACACTGGGACGCCATGCGTACTTGTGCTCATGCATATATGTGTAAATCTATGCGTATATGTGTATTATTTATATGTGTAGATCAATGCGTATACCTGTGTAATTTATATGTGTAGATCAATGCGTATACCTGTGTTATTTATATGTATAGATCAATGCGTATACCTGTGTCATTTATATGTGCAGATCAATGCGTATACCTGTGTTATTTATATGTGTAGATCAATGCGTATACCTGTGTTATTTATATGTGTAGATCAATGCGTATACCTGTGTCATTTATATGTGTAGATCAATGCGTATACCTGTGTTATTTATATGTGTAGATCAATGCGTATACCTGTGTTATTTATATGTGTAGATCAATGCGTATACCTGCGTTATTTATATGTGTAGATCAATGCGTATACCTGTGTTATTTATATGTGTAGATCAATGCGTATACCTGTGTTATTTATATGTGTAAATCAATGCGTATACCTGTGTTATTTATATGTGTAGATCAATGCGTATACCTGTGTTATTTATATGTGTAGATCAATGCGTATACCTGTGTTATTTATATGTGTAGATCTATGTGTGTATCTGTGTTATTTACATCTGTATATCTATAAGTAGATGTGTGTTATTAATATGTGTAGATCAATCAGTATATGTCCGTTATTTATATGTGTAGATCAATGCGTATATGTGTGTTATTGATATATGTATATCCATGTGTATATGTGTGTTATTAATATATGTATATCTATGTGTATATGTGTGTTATTAATATGTGTATATCTATTCGTGTATGTGTGTTATTGATACATGTATATCTATGTGTATATGTGTGTTATTTATACGTATATATCTATACGGAGATGTGTGTTACTAATATTTGTATATCTATGTGTATATGTGTGTTATTAATATATGTATATCTATGTGTATGTGTGTGTTATTAATATATGTATATCTATGTGTATATGTGTGTTATTAATATATGTATATCTATGTGTATGTGTGTGTTATTAATATATGTATATCTATGTGTATGTGTGTGTTACTAATATGTGTATATCTAGGTGTATATGTGTGTTATTAATATGTGTATATCTATGTGTATGTGTGTGTTATTAATATATGTATATCTATGTGTATATGTGTGTTATTAATATATGTATATCTATGTGTATGTGTGTGTTACTAATATGTGTATATCTAGGTGTATATGTGTGTTATTAATATGGGTATATCTATGTGTATGTGTGTGTTATTAATATATGTATATCTATGTGTATGTGTGTGTTATTAATATATGTATACCTATGTGTATGTGTGTGTGTTACTAATATGTGTATATCTAGGTGTATATGTGTGTTATTAATATGGGTATATCTATGTGTATGTGTGTGTTATTAATATATGTATATCTATGTGTATATGTGTGTTATTAATATATGTATATCTATGTGTATGTGTGTGTTATTAATATATGTATATCTATGTGTGTATGTGTGTTATTAATATATGTATATCTATGTGTGTATGTGTGTTATTAATATATGTATATCTATGTGTATATGTGTGTTATTAATATATGTATATCTATGTGTATATGTGTGTTATTAATATATGTATATCTATGTGTATATGTGTGTTATTAATATGTGTATATCTATGTGTATATGTATGTTATTAATATATGTATATCTATGTGTATATGTGTGTTATTAATATATGTATATCTATGTTTGTCTGTGTGTTATTAATATATGTATATCTATGTGTATATGTGTGTTATTAATATATGTATATCTATGTTTATCTGTGTGTTATTAATATATGTATATCTATGTGTATATGTGTGTTATTAATATATGTATATCTATGTGTATATGTGTGTTATTAATATATGTATATCTATGTGTATATGTGTGTTATTAATATGTGTATATCTATGTGTATATGTGTGTTATTAATATGTGTATATCTATGTGTATATGTATGTTATTAATATATGTATATCTATGTTTATATGTGTGTTACTAATATGCGTATATCTATGTGTATATGTGTGTTATTAATATGTGTGTATCTATGTGTATATGTGTGTTATTAATATGTGTTAATCTATGTGTATATGTGTGTTATTAATATGTGTATATCTTTGTGTATATGTGTGTTATTAATATGTGTATATCTATGTGTATATGTGTGTTATTAATATGTGTATATCTATGTGTATATGTGTGTGTAATCAATATGTGTGTATCTATGTATATGTGTGTTATTAATATGTGTATATCTATGTGTATATGCGTGTTATTAATATTTGTATATCTATGTGTATATGTGTGTTATTAATATGTGTGTATCTATGTATATGTGTGTTATTAATGTGTGTATATCTATGTGTATATGTGTGTTATTAAATAATTGTATATCTTTGTGTATATGTTTGTTATTAATATATGTATATCCATGTGTATATGTGTGTTATTAATGTGTATATCTATGTATATATGTGTTATTAATGTGTGTATATCTATGTGTATATGTGTGTTATTAATATGTGTATATCTATGTGTATATGTGTGTTATTAATATGTGTATATCTATGTGTATATGTGTGTTTTTATATGTGTATATCTATGTGTATATGTGTGTTATTAATAGGTGTATATCTATGTGTATATGTGTGTTTTTAATATATGTATATCTATGTGTATATGTGTGTTATTAGATATTTGTATATCTATGTGTATATGTGTGTTATTAATATGTGTATATCTATGTGTATATGTGTGGTGTTTATATGTGTATATCTATGTGTATATCTGTGTTATTAATATGTGTATATCTACGTGTATATGTGTGTTATTAATATATGTATATCTATGTGTATATGTGTGTTATTAATATATGTATATCTATGTGTATATGTGTGTTATTAATATATGTATATCTATGTGTATATGTGTGTTATTAAATATGTGTATATCTATGTGTATATGTGTGCTATTTATATTTTTATATCGATGCGTATATGTGTGTTATTAATATGTATATATCTATGCGTCTACGCGTGTTATTATTATTTATAAATTCATGTGCATATGTGTGTTTTTAATATGTGTATTTCTATGTGTATATGTGTGTTTTTAATATGTGTATATCTATGTGTATATGTGTGTATTGTTAATATGTGTATGCCTATGTGTATATGTGTGGGTTTTTATATGTGTATAGCTGTGCGTATATATGTATGAATGTCTTCTTTAATACTTTTACATGTAATTTGTTGGCATCTTATCTGGCATCCTGTCTAGTTATTTTGTTCTTCCCATTTATTCTTTAATTTATATTTTTTCATTTCTACGTTTAAATTTTGATTATAACGCTTCATATTACTTTGCTTGAACAACTTTTTTTAAATTTCTTTACACCCGCGTTTTTATTTTTTATAAAAGATATTATAGAGTTTAGTGTTTTTTTCTATTGAATCCTATATTCTCAGCTTCTCTGGTGTGTACTTTCAATGTAAAAACAAAACTTTGTCGAACATATCTACACATATGAATATTACGGATCTATAACTTACAAATAACATTTTCTTGAGAATTGTTTACGTTTTCTTACCTCGTGGTCACCACTTATCAGGACCCAGAGGCCATTCAAGGATAAGGGTCAATGGGTATACATTAGTCATTGCGATTTTAGCGCAGCAAACATTAGTGGGAATTTTATAACTTGGATTACTTAGAGGGACGGTTCAATAAGAAGCAGGAACCTTTAAGTAGATGTTACTTTCGGCTCGTATATATATATATATATATATATATATATATATATATATATATATATATATATATATATATATATATATATATAGTAATTTATAAAATATATATGGCGACTAAGCTACACTGAATATTCTGCGTTTCATCCATTCGCTGATAGGAGGTGGCGCGGTGGATACTAGAAAGCTGATAGGCTAACTAGTAATCCTCAACATATATAAAAACAAGAAGCAACCACAAAATTCGCGCATAAGCCTGACGAATCCTACAGTGGATGAAACGCAGAATATTCAGTGTAGCTTAGTCGCCATATATATTTTATAAATTACTAACTAGCTCTACCTACGTATTGAGCACGTTTGAAGTAAATACTTAAAGTTTACGCATAAATCTATACTTTCGTATATTAAATTTATGTGAATAAATGAAGTAGTTATATATATATATACACGCACACACACACACATATATATATGTGTGTGTGTGTGCGTGTGTATATATATATACATATATATATATTTATATATATACATATATATATACATATATATATATATTTATATATATACATATATATATATATATATATATATATATTTATATATATATATATATATATATATATATATATATATATATATATATATGGAGGTCAGGCGCGAACGAACACCCAATAATTTTATTATACCATATTTCTTCAAACTGAAACATAATTATCAAAGTATACTTACGCAGATAGATATGAAAAGTCTTTATTAATGTTTGTGCCTATTTACATTCTATGGAGGCCAGGCGCGAATGCAGACCCCACAATTTTATTATACCATCCCTATTTAAGTTAAAACATGCTTATCAAATGATTCTTATGTACATCTATATAAAAAAACACTTGTAAACGTTTTTTTTTATTTTAAATTTTTATTTCCATACTTTGTAGACCAGGCTCG
>NC_136503.1:93869592-93879592 GCF_053919585.1 Euprymna scolopes | reverse complement strand
CTTTTTTTTTTTTTTGTTGCAGACCGTCTACTAGTTGGCCAGTTGTGCCCAAATCCACATAGCAATATGAGCCTTTTATCATGTCTAAAAGTGACACAATGTTCGACGAGCGAGATCGGAGATGGGTCGCTGTACAACTCATGTTCTCCACCAATCCAAGTTATGACAACAGGACCATTGCCAGGACCCTCAAAATGCATCGCTAGATTGTCACAAATAACAGGAACGTGCCCAGAGTGATGAAAACAAATATTCCAGTCAGGGTTATTATCTTTGGTGTGGTTTTAAGTGAGGACCACATCATGCCACCTCACATCTTCGAAGTTGGTCTGAAAGTCAACACCAAAGTGTATCTGGATATGCTGAAGAATGTGGTGATCCTCTGATATAATCAGGTGGCCGCTGGTACATCCTGCGTGTAGCAGCAGGACTCAGCGCCCGCCCACAATCCAAAGAGACCTAGGCTTGGTTTCAAAAGGAGTGCTATGACTTTATACTCTCTCACTGCTCCCTCCTCTTCTGACCTGAACCCGCTGGGCTACTTCGTTTGTTCACACGGCAAGAACATCACCAAACCTCACCTACCTGTTTAAATGTATGTATGTATGTATGTATGTATGTATGTATGTATGTATGTATGTATGTCTTGTCAGGTCAGATGTATTTATGTCAGGTCATGTCATATGCTACTGGTATCATGTAACCCAGTACTACCTGCCTCATAGTCGGGTCACCGGCGACTAAACTGGTTCCCCCACCAGACTTGTTTGGTGAGGAGGGCGGCTAGTCTCCCTGAAGGATTAAAAACAAGACCTTCCAAAGGGCGAATGAACTCTTTTTCTAGGTCAACGGCCAACTAGCATCGTGTATATTTGTGTGTGTGTATATGTGTATTGGGGTAGAGAGGGCTTTCCGTAAGCCGTGGTGAAGGCAACCTTTCTAGGAGAAGCAAATCTCTGATTTTAAAAAAAAACATAAAGCGGAAGACCAGTACCCGCATTAAACTGGTCTGCAGTTTAATTTGTTGCTGGCTATCTTGCTCTTGCTTGTTGCTGGATCTCAACATTTTGAACCGAGAGAGAGACTTAGCTGTCGTACAAAGCTAAGACTCTGTAACATCATATTTGTATAGATACTCCCTCAGGAATTTGGGCTCATGGACATTAAATGTCTGAGGGAGTGGCACTCGTCTGACAAGACGTTGCAATCATCATCATGTCTTGCAAAAACTTTCGACGGAGATGACGGATTGTTACGAGATTGGTATCATTTTGTAGCTCGGCCCTTCGGACGACAAATATCGAAAAATTAGCCAAAAAAATTAATTTAGATCACCTCCCACAGCACCAAAGCCACTCTGATCACGGCCATCCGCCGAGTATTTGCCAAACTCCTGCCAGCTATTGTTGAAAAGGAATGCTCCCAATTCCATATCAAGGGGGTTATAGGGGCTGAAGGCGGCTACATTGAATAGAGGTCAGTTCTACTGCATAATGAAGTTATCTGAATTGATTTTTTTCAATAAAAGTTTTAAAATAAAGCTGTAGTGTTGTTTTCTTTGGAGCGACACTTTTATCGTCCCTCTATGTAGCAAGAAGGAGAATTTCAAGGCAAGCGGTTCGAGGAACTAAGCTATCATGGTAGAATGTTTTCCAGAATCAGGAACATATAGAGTGACGGGGTGCGATTTTGCTGCTTGTCTGTTTTAGTTGAGCATTTATCGTCTGATACGCCACTTTAAATTTAAGGTTATTTAATACCGATATAAATGTTATTTTAAACTTAAGCTTTACAGATTGACGAGCGTGTTATTTCGAACTTAAGCATGACCAACCAAGAAATTAGTTATTTAAAAGTAAAGTGCAAGAGGCAGAAAATTCGCGACGTTACAATCGTTTGAAATTAAATTTCAATGTAAATTTTGAAGATCGGAGATAAACAACAAGCCAGTGAACTGTCAGTTGGTCGTTAAGAGAAAGATTAGAGAGGCCAAGCTACTTTTAAGTAGGTCACCCTGTATATATATATTCGTTGTTTTAAAGTTAAAGCGACTTAAAAACTGAATACAGATGCAAAGCCAGTCTTCAGACCAAAGCGTCTGGTATAATACGCAGCTTTAGCTACAGTAGAAAAAGAATTGGATCTCCCACAACAAGAAGGAGTAGTCCAACCTACAAATTACTGATCCTGGCTAACATCTATTGTCATTGTGAAGAAGGCTAACGGCAAAGTACGCCTATGTGCGGAGTTCAGCAAAGCACTAAAAGGCAGATTGGGTACACATAAGTTTTCATTTCTGTACCGGAAGATCTGTTCTCAAAATTCAATGGTAGAACTTGTTTCGAAAAACTGAACATTGCAGATGCATATCTACAAATGGAAGTTGATGAAGATTCAAAAAAAAATCTTCTCACTATCAACACCCACAAGGTATTATTTCAATTTAACCGCCTTCGAATTGGGATCAAGTCATCTCAAGCAATAATCAAACAAACTATGGATACAATGCTCACATGATCGCCAGGAGTTTTCGCCTACATTGATGATATTATCGTTACAGGCACATCTCAACAGGAACTTCTGCATCGTCTTACTTCTGTGCTCGATCGAATTCAACAATATTGATTTCACTTTAGATCAGACAAATGCAAAGTTTTTCAAACTTCTGTGAAATACCTTGTATTCATATTTAACAAAAATAGACGAAAACTAGATCCGGGCAATATTCAGGCAATAAAGCACATGGCAACTCAAAAAAAAAAATGTTGCGACACTACGATCTTTTCTGGGCCTTATGATTCTTTCTTACCCGATACGAGGTCTTTAAATAATCTTTTACAAAAAGATACCAAATGGAACTGGTCAAGCACATCAAAACAAAACACTTCTTGGTTCTGATCTATTGCTGACACATTACAATCCGTCATTAGACATTACTGTTGTAACGGGTGCTTCAGACTATGGAGTCGGAGCAGTAATATCGCATATTTTTCCTGATGGAAGCGATCACACCATTGCACACGTATCAAAGTCGTTAACACATACTGAACGAAAGTATAGCTAAATTGAGACAAAAATTATCTACACGGTAAAGAAATTTCACAAAATGATATATGGCTGGTATTTTACTCTGATTACAGACCAGAAGCCCTTAATAAGTATTTTTGGTTCCAGGAAAGGAATTTAAGTTCATGCAACAAACTGTTTACAAAGATGAGCAACTATGCTTTTAGATTACGTCTTTTCTATAAAGTACCAACCAGGCAGCAAAATTGGCCAGGCAGATGCGTTATCAAGAGTCATCTCTTCTCATCAAAAAGTAGTCGAAGACACAGTCATCGCTGCTATATCTGTGGAACCTGAAGTTATCTCTGCACTTGTTTCCAAAGTGAGATCACTACCTGTCACTTCAGAGATGATTCAGGAGGCTACAGCCGCAGATCCATTATTACAGAAGGTTCGACATTTTCATCTCACAAGCTGGCCAAAAACATGCACTGACCAGCAACTTCAACAGTTTTTAGAGAAGATCTTTATCTGAGATCAATGGAACACTTCTCTTTGGAGAACGTGTTGTTGTCTCATTCAAATCTTAGTTCTCAAGCACTTCCACAATGGGCAACAGGGAATTAATCGAATTGGAAGCCTTGGGACTCGGCTATGTATATTGACCAAACCTGGACTGGCAATTAGAGGAACTTATAAAAAGTTGTGCCAAATCTTAACCAGTTGCAAAGTCTCATTGGAAAACAACATAGTATGCATGACCTACCCAAGAAATGCCTTTGTCACGACTACACATGGTCTTTGCAGGACGACGTTATTTAATATTGGTTGCTGCTTACAGTAAGTGGCCACAAGTCTTTCTCAAATGAAACTCTAAAGAAACTACAAGAAATCTCCAGCAGACTGGGCGTTTTTTTTTTTGTTTTTTGTTTTTTGTTTTTACACAGTGATCACAACTTATCAAGGCCCGGAAGCCACTCAGGGATAAGGGTTATTGCAAGTACATTACGTTAGTGTGGAGATTTGATGAAGTGTTTAATTAAGAGGGCGGTTCATTAGGAATTTGTTAACATTGGACTTGAAGACATCGAAGTTGTAGTCCGGGGGGAAGCAGGCAGACGGAACAGAGTTCCACAGGCGTGCAGTTCTAAGAAAGAAGCTTTGTTCATGGAATCCGCGTTTTGATTTAGGCACAGATATAGAGTGGGGGAAATTTTTGACAGTGGATTCAGCTAGACGGGTGTTTTTCGTGAAAGATTGGCGAGGGAGGACCAGGGATTGGAGTTCAGACGAGCACCTGCCATGAAAATAACAATAAAACAAGGATAGGCTCGCAACGTCTCTTCTGTGGGAGAGAGGTTGCAGGGTAGAGAAAAGGGCATCCCCCACTAAGCCACGAAGTCTATTTTGTACTCTGTCAAGGCAGGATAGGCTGTTTTTGGCCGCTCCTGCCCAGATATGGCAACAGTATTCCATCCTTGGACGTACTTGGCGTTTCTTAATAGTTCTTGATAATGGTACTGCACCTTTACTCCTGATCTAAAATAGAACAGGTACATCAAATCCGTTGCCAAGGTCGCTGGAAAAATGGTGGGATCCTTCTATCGATCCAGTAGATATCTACCCACTGATACAAGTCTCTACCTATATAAGAGCCAGGTACGTCCAAAAATGGACTATTGCTGTCACATCTGGGCAGCAGCTGTTAGAAGATCTTATCCTGCCTTGACAGCGTTCAGGATGGACTATGTAGCCTAGTGGGGGATGCTCTTTTCTCTTCCCTGCAACCTTTTTTTCACAGAAGAGACGTTGCGAGCCTGTCTCTGCTTTATCGTTATTTTCGTGGCAAGTTCTCGTCTGAGCTCCAATTTATGGTCCCAAACATTCACAAGAATGCTGAAAACACTATCAATAATTTCCCTACTCTTTATCTGTGCCTAAACCTAACTGTAGATTCCATGAACACATTTTCCTCCTTTGTAAAAACTGCACACCTGGAGAACTCTTGTCCGTTTACCTGCTTTCCAGCTGACTACAATATGGCCGTCTTCAAGTCCAATGTAAACAAGTTCTTGATGAGCCATTCCTCTTAAGTAATCCAATTTATCAAATTTACACTTCTGACGATTACTATGATATTGTCCTTTTGACCATTATACCCTAATTGATCCTTATCCTCGGGAGGTGTTATAGCGATGAAAGGGGAAATAACTACAATAAAAAAAATAGTAAGAGTTATCGCTCTTTTAGAGATCTTCAGAATTCCAGGGAGAGAACGGAGGGCAATATGGCGGCTACGCTTAACATTAAATATAGTTCTGTAAATAACTAAATGTTTCTGCCGTGAATAAATTGTGTTTAGAAATACAATTATCTTGCCTACTTATTCTATATTATCATATAATTCTGACATCCCATTTCTCCGAGAAATCGGTTTGATTGAAAAAATGGGCGATTTGCCGATGTCGATGACAATAAAAAATATGGGAGTGTGAAACATTCGTTTATCATTATTCAATCCCGAGCAACGCTGGGGGGGTATCTATTAGTATTAAATAGAGAGAGTAAGAAAGAGGGAGGAGGAGGAGGAGGAGGAGGAGGAGGAGAAAGCAGTATTTTTTTTTTATTATTATTATTATTTTAACGCTTTTGTCTTAGGAAGTTAATCTAGACGAAAAGAAAGCCCGGAATCTGAATTCGCTGTTCTGAACATTAAGTCTGATGAAGCACCTCTTATTGTATGAAGGCAAACGCGCAACTATTATCGGTTTTACACATAATTAATACTTACCTGGCACTTTTGCTAGGAGCAAAGTGTAGCATCTGTGTCACATTTTGCTTACGTGGCGAAGCAACTAAATACCTACACATAATTAATAATAGAAAGTATTAAAAAAAGTATAATGTGACGTTTCTGAATTTTTGAGATGAGGATTCGTTATTCTTATTATTTTTATTCATCGGACTACTGTTCTCATTTTGAGTGCGATTTTCACAATGTTTCGGTCGATGTAACCTCCGACCTTCTTCAGGTGTATCTTACAAGGACCCGTGGCGCAGTCGTTAAAGTACTTGGAAAAATCAAGTGCAAAAGTGATATTCCCCTGAAGGTTGAAGGTTCAATTCTCGGCGTAGGCGACCGAAAAATACAATTGCTAATTACTTAGGACCTCTATCCAGTCATGGCTGACGGAACAAGAACATGTATGCATTGGCCAATATCGAGGACAATGGTGATCTCATCACCAGATCTTCTTCCTGCCGATATATATCAGATCCCATCACAAAGTATGTAGTTTCTAAACAGAAGGTCAACATCTCCATTATATTTTCAATTGGGATACAATACATGCAAAGGCACTATGTTGTAACAGCAAGCATATAAAGAGGAGATGTCAATTGGGATACAATACATGCAAAGGCACTATGTTGTAACAGCAAGCATATAAACAGGAGATGTCAATTGGGATACAATACATGCAAAGGCACTATGTTGTAACAGCAAGCATATCAACAGGAGATGTCAATTGGGATACAATACATGCAAAGACACTATGTTGTAACAGCAAGCATATCAGCAGGAGATGTCAATTGGGATGCAAGTGCGTTCATTCAGTGAGGCATTAGAAGTCAGCTTATTCCGTACCACTGTAGAAAGAGTTACGTTCGAAATTCCGTCCAAATTCCCGAGTTCGACAGAAACATTCCTGAGTTCGACAAGATACGCTTGAAGAAGATCGGAGGTTACATCAACCGACAATGTAGTGAAAATCACACTCAATATGAGAACAGTAGCCCGAAAAATCTAAATAACACGCATAACCGATCCTCATCTCAAAAATTCAGAAAATGACATATTATTATTATTTTTTTAATTACATTTGGAAGCTTTTGTCTTAATGCAGGCGGGAAGAAAGCCCGGAAGCTGAAGGTACTGTCCCGAACACTAAGCTTGATGAAGCGTCTCTTATTGCATGACGATTTTTTGTTTTCTATTTCGACGATAACATTGAGATCAAGGGATAAAGCAAACGCGCACAATATTATCTGCTTTGCACATAATTAATAATAGAAGGAATCAAAAAAGAAATAATATTTCAACAAGTCAACGATACAAATCACGTCTCTCTATTATCTCTCGAGTTAAAAACAAAACAAAATAAAATCAAAAACAAAATAATGAAAATTAAAAAAAATAACTAAACAAACAGAAAAGGACAAAAATGATACTGAATGCCATTTTCTAAGCTGCTTTAAATCAGTTGATATAACAACGAAAGAAAGAAGACAAAAGAAACATTAACAAATTATGTTTTGTTTTTTTTTTTTTGTTTTTTTTAACGTCATTCATTTATCCATATTGAGTGAAGTAGATGATTTTTAGTCGCATGCAAGCGACTCTATAAGTCACTCGGTCGGTCCGTCGGTCGGTCGGTCTGTCCGTAAGACTTTTGTGCTTGGCCTTTTTGGTTAAGATCAAAGGTCTGTTATTAATAGATGCTGTTTTTAGCTTTTTAAGCTTTTCTTGGCCTTTTGGCCAAGATTAAGATGTAGCATCTGTTCCGGCAGATACTGCAAGCAAAGACCATTTGTGGGGGGGCAACCCCACATATAAGACCTTGGTCAATGTAGGAACAACCCTTCATACCAATTGTCACTATCCAGCTCCCCTACTCTCCGGGGAGTTGGTCCCCATTTCCCCTTCACTCCTTACATTAGAAATCGGCATTGTGCTTAATTTGCTCGGTGGGGGAGAAAATAAATACCAACCCCACATATAAGACCTTGGTCAATGTAGGGGCAACCCTTCACACCAATTGTCACTATCCAGCTCCCCTACTCTCCGGGGAGTTGGTCCCCATTTCCCCTTCACTCCTTACATTAGAAATCGGCATTGTGCTTAATTTGCTCGGTGGGGGGAGAAAATAAATACCAACCCCACATATAAGACCTTGGTCAATGTAGGGGCAACCCTTCACACCAATTGTCACTATCCAGCTCCCCTACTCTCCGGGGAGTTGGTACCCATTTCCCCTTTCACACCTCACATTAAAAATTGGCCTTATGCCTAATTTGCTCGGTGGAGGGAGCAAATAAATATCGTTTTCTTGGCCTTTTGGCCAAGAGCAAAGTGTAGTATCTGTTCCGGCAGATACTGCACTTAAGATAATTTGTACCAGTCAATGGAGGGGAAACCCTCTATACTGGGACAATTATTATTTTTGGTAACCAGAGTGACCCCTTTTAGGGGAGCTGGTTTTTTACCTCACATTAAAAACGGCCTTGTGCCTAATTTGCTCAGTGGGGGAGCAAATAAATACCATCTGTTCCGGCAGATACTGCAAGCAAAGACCAAATGTGGGGGCAACCCCACATGCCTGACCTTTAACCAGCTCCCATTTCCCACCTCTCGGGAGCTGGTCCCCTTTTCCCCTTCCGCCTCCCTTCACTCCTCACATTAAAAATTGGCCTTGTGCCTAATTTGCTCGGTGGGGGAGCAAATAAATACCATCTGTTCCGGCAGATACTGCAAGCAAAGACCCTATGTGGGGGGCAACCCCACATATAAGACCTTGGTCAATGTAGGGGCAACCCTTCATACCAATTGTCACTATCCAGCTCCCCTACTCCCCGGGGAGTTGGTACCTCTTTCCCCTTCACTCCTCACATTAAAAATTGGCCTTATGCCTAATTTGCTCGGTGGGGGAGCAAACAAATACCAAGATCAAAGAGTAGTATCTGTTCTTAATACATGCTGTACTTATTGCGATATAAAGTGGGGGATCACTTTTCTGTATTAATTTAATATAAAATGATCACCCACTTTACAACCAGTCAGTCTCAAAGCCATTCAAGTCATTCACCATATCATTGTTGAAGGATTCTAGTTATTTTTTTAAGCATTCAAGTCATTCTTAAGGACAATCAATTCACCCTTAAGTTCATTAAAGTCATTCTAAGTTATTTACTTTTTATTTATTTAAGTCATTTCAGCCCATTTTTCGGTCATTTTTGTTTATCTTTAAGAATTTCATGTCAATCCTACATTCACGCATTCACTCATTGCACGAGGGCACGCGACTAATGGCTATCGGCCTTGTTTATTACATTTTCATTCCGAACAAGGCACATTGTCACTTTGATGTAGGGAGCTACTATCAGGGACATAAGCCGCAAGGGTACTATGTAGGGAGTTGGGCCAGAAGATGTCTGTTCACATTACACTTGAACTTCTGCATGTCAGTACAATTGGGAAAGCAGGGATCCGGAAGGGAGTTCCAAAGTCTCGCACTTCTGGGGAAGAAACTACTGCAATAGAAAGCTCTCCTACATCTACGGATCTCTACTGTGTAGGGATGGGATGTAGCTGCTTGTCAGGTTTGTCGGGGGCATTTACGTCGAGGGGTGCAAATGCTTGCAGTTTGTCGGAGCATTCACCATTAAAATACTTGTAGAACAGGCAGAGGGATGCAACATTTCGTCGATGGGACAGAAGCTGAAGCTGAAGTTCAGGATCGATCAAGTTAGCTACTCTCTTTTGAACCTTGTCCAGGAGCAAGAGACTAGTAACAGATGCGCCAGCCCAAATGTGACAACAATACTCCACACATAAGTGCATGATACTTTCAGACGTTAGTAGTTTTCTAGCACGGTAGAGAGAGAACCTACCTTCTTCTTGTTGTTGGCATTTGGCATTCGTTTTCCTGGTATCTTTCTAGTTAGAATCATTGGCGCTTCTACACTATTAGAACAAAATTTCGGAAATCGTAAAACTGAATTACTTAGATACATACGTTTAGAGTTTTAACAAAAGGGCTACAATAATATCGCGAGGTCTCCATTCATGCTGGGCGTCCACAAAATGTTTAGCAGTAATGTATTACATATGGAGGATGCTAGTTAGAATTATTTCTAGAAAGATGTTGTGTACTTACGATAATGAATAAACGAATAAGGCAAAAAAAAAAGAAAAGGCAAAAAGAAAGAAAGAAAA
>NC_136503.1:93807092-93864592 GCF_053919585.1 Euprymna scolopes | reverse complement strand
ATTCGGTCTGTAAGAACGTCATGGACAACTTCGTGCTGCGCCTCAAGAAATGCACGGAGCTAAATGGAGGCCATCTAGAACATATGCTGTAGAACGGAGAAAAAAAGGCCAAAGACCCTGGTGTTTTGATGTGATATTTTGATTATAATAAACTACTTATGACCAAAGTTTCATTTCATTCGGACAAAACACTAAGAAACGGGGCCTAATTAGAGTTGGGGTCACTCTCTCTCTCTCTCTCTCTCTCTCTCTCTCTCTCTCTCTCTCTCTCTTTCTCTCTCTCTCTCTATCGCTCTCTATCTATCTCTCTCTCTCTATATATATATATATATATATATATATATTTAGGGTTACTAAATACTAGAAGACCGAAACATGCTCATGACCGTGTAGCAACAAATTACTGCTTATGTAAAGACAAATTTAAAATGTAACCTGCTCTACTTCCGTATTGAGCACTCTTGTATTAACCTCGTTATATTTCACTGGTTACCCTACTTTTGAAACATAGCAAGCACAAATTATATATATATATATATATATATATATATATATATATATATATATATATATATATATATATATATGCTGTAGCTTTAGATATATAAATATATGTAGATACTATACTTACAATTATATATACTAGTAGACCTGCCCAGCGTTGCTCGGTCGTAAAATATACATAAATATTATATTTTAATTAATACAGATTCAAAGGCATTGGCATGCGAGTATTATGGGGTTTATTTTCCAAACAGTTCACTTCTTGTAAGTAAAAAAAGAAAAAGAAATTACTTGAACTGAGATCGAAACCAAAACCTTAATGCAGTAAGTCCACTACGATAACCATTACACCACCGTAACACAACGTTTACAAAGCGTTTTCCAAAAATCTTATTGGTACCATAAAACGCTGTCATGTTTCTCGACAGCACATACTACTTTTGACCTCTTAGTATTCCTTTTTTCCTCATGAAAACCAATTAAAATTCTTTCTCCTTCTTTTTTCCTCCTTTAGGATCTTTTGATCTGTGTATAGCAAATCATGTGTTCCTCTCTTTCCTTTCTCGCATCTTTTCTGTTCCTCGGGGAGAAGTCCACGATTATTTAGGGATGGTAGATTTGTTTCGCTCAGTTGTGCTGTTAATATTTTCCACATAGTGGGTAAGCACGTGATAGGCCTATAGTTGCTGGTGGGGGTCCTTTCTTTGTGTCCTTTAGTATCAGAGTGGTTTCGCCTTTTGTCATCTAATCTGGCACGTTTTTTTTTCTGTATACATATTCTCTGTTTTGGGCTATCCTTTCGTGAATTTTTTTGAACCAGTATGCCTGTATCCCGTCGTGTCCTGGTGCCAGTTTGCCTATGGTTTTCTTAAGGGTTTTCTTGCAAATTTCATTGACTGTTCCTTCTTCACTTTATTGTAGCTCTTCTTTCATGTATTTCAACCATTCAGCATTTCTGTTGTGTTCCTGTAGTTCTCCCCATATCTTATTCCAATAAAGTTTTTTTTTGTGGGGGGGGGGAGTCGTTCAGTTTTTGTTTTTCCTCCGTTCACGTTTTGGTATAGAATTGGCTTTCATTGTTATCAAATGTCCTGTTTTGCTTGACATCTATCTCCTTTAGATCTATTGAAATATGTAGCTGATATAAAAGTTGATGTGACTTCGGTTGTGAATTAGGGGATTTGAATGGGTTGTTTCGATTTAATACCTCCAAGCTCAAAACTCGTTTTTATATCACAGGCGTATTTATTTTGTCTTTCTTGGGATTTTTATAAATGCTTCTACACTTGAAAGATATAGACCATTCAGCTTTTGTTTTTTCTCTGTTCACATTTTGGTAGAATTGGCTTTCGTTGTTTTCAAATGTCCTGTTTTGCTTGACTGTTCAGATTTTTATTGTTCAGATTTGTATCTATATCGTCTCAGTCTCCCTTCTTTTGCTGCTATTTTATGCTTCAGATCTTCGTGTTTCTTGTTTAGCCTCTTCCTGCTGGTCACATTTCCAATTTTCAAATTTCTCCGCGTCGCTTTCTTCCTGTTTATCGTTTTGGCTTATTTTTTATATTTGTTTATTTCGCTTTCTAGCCTTATTTCCCATCCTGGGAATCTTTTTCTGTTTTGAACTTCATACTTACCATTTGGTGCCTGCGTAGATTAAATTGTTTAGGTCAGTGATTGTGTCTACTTGATGTTTGGGATGGGGTTTATTAACCTTCTCTGTTTCTGTTTTTAATTTCTTCTGCTCTTAGTTCCTTGATGATGTGAGTTTTGTTTTCTTTTTCCTCGTTCATGAAGTATCTTATGTTTTCTATTTCTACTGCTTCATTCTCTGTTATCTCTGTTTCATTGTTCTCGATTTCCTCATTTGTAGAGTCTAGTATTTGTAGGTAAAGCGCTCGTGCCGTTTCTACTTGTAGAGCTTCTACACGTGTGATTCCAGTGGGGGTTGCTAAATGCTCATTTTTATAGTTTATTTTTCGCTGTATTTCCGTTAATTCCAGTTTTGAGAGCCAACTTCTCTTGAATATTAGTCTTGCTTGGCCCGCAATCCTTTGTTCTGTTGTACGGTATTCACTGACCAGGTCCCATAGCTCTTTCATTCGTTTCCTATAACCTCCATATTTTTAACTGGGATGACTTCTATAATAACATTCCATTACGAGTCCATTCTCCTTCGTTGTCCATTTCTTCTTTCGGGTTCTTTTTTGTTGGTTATCTTGGCTGTGTTCTTTTTTGTTGGTATCATTTTGGTCCCTGGAATCGGAGATTGTACTTACCTGTTCATCGTCTGCGTTATCTGTGTTTCTGAAATTAAGAAGTGAACCAACATTCGCATGATGACGACCGGGTCCCCCATGTTGGCAACCGAGGGAGCACCTGCCCATCATGACACCAAGATCTTTCTTCTAAGTCCCACGGTCTGTGTAATTTTTATTAAACATGTTTTTGCAACACCAGGCCCAGAATTGTTTCACCTGTGGTTCTGACGCAGGGATAGTGTATACCTTTCAAGTATATGGGAGCTATTGTGCACTATCATACCCATTTAAGACATGAAAAGACAACTCATATACAGACAAAGCAAAAAACAATTAATTAAAAAATAAAATTAAAAAATAAAAAAATAGTTATAAAAATGAAATAAAATATTTTTTAAAAAAATTTAATTAAAATAAAAAATTATAAAATAATTATAAAATAAAATATTAAAAAATAAATAAATAAAATAAAAAATAAGAGTAAATTTTTTTAAATGATTATTTGTGCATATTACATATACAGATATGTATGCTATAGCAATGGGAGGTACCGTGCACTGTCACACATATTTAAAAGACATAAAAAACAAAGTACACGCAGACAAAATAAAAAGAAATTAAAAAAAAACAAAATAAAAATAATTATAAAATAAAATATTTAAAAAATAAATAAATAAAATAAAAAATAAAAGTAAAAAATAATAAAATAAAAAAACTAAGTATATACTTATTATAAGTATAAATAAGTACGCTCTTGCAATGGATTTGAAGATAGGTCTCCCTTACACCGCTCTGATCCCCATCTGGCATCAATTGTGATGGATAGCTCTCGTCTGGAAGAGGCCCCGTGTTTTGACAAGCTTCTGGGTTTGACCTTTACTCCTGATCTGAAATGGAACACGTACATCAAGTCTGTTGCCAAGGTCGCTGGAAAGATGGTGGGATCCTTCTACCGTTCCAGAAGATATCTCACTACTGATGCAATTCTCTATCTATACAAAAGCCAAGTACGTCCAAGGATGGAATACTGTTGCCATATCTGGGCAGGAGCTTCAAAAAACAGCCTATCCTGCCTTGACAGAGTAAAAAATAGACTTCGTGGCTTAGTGGGGGATGCCCTTTTCTCTACCCTGCAACCTCTCTCCCACAGAAGAGACGTTGCGAGCCTATCCTTGTTTTATCGTTATTTCCCCCACTCTATATTTGTGCCTAAATCAAAACGTGGATTCCATGAACAAAGCTTCTTTCTTAGAACTGCACGCCTGTGAAACTCTGTTCCGTCTGCCTGCTTCCCACCGGACTACAACTTGGATGTGTTCAAGTCCAATGTTAACAAATTCCTGATGAACCGCCCCCTTAAGTAAACACTTCATCAAATCTCCACACTAACGTAATGTACTTGCAATAACCCTTATCCCTGAGTGGCTTCCAGGCCTTGATAAGTGGTGATCACTGTGTAAAAAAAACAAAAAAAAACTTGTGCGCTGGTAGTAAAAAGTGTGGACAGCTATATATTTCAATTTTTTTTTTCTTTTTTCCCTCACTTTTCTACCCTTTCCTCCCTCCCCCTTCTACTTCTTTTGTTGCGGAGTTTCATCTAAGGTTTGTTATTTGTGTCAGGTGAAACAAGAAAACAGATTAATTAAAGTTGTCTGAAAATAAATAATTTGCTTAGCGTTTTTATATCACCACAAACAATAGATACTACGTGATAAAACAATTTTTTTACTTACAATTACAGGTAAATTCTTTCCTAAAGTTTACTTAGTCTTGTATTTTTTGGAATAGGTTAACCATCTTATCGCAGAAAAAGTTGCGATATTGTGGCAGCCATAAACACGCGGGAACAAATGTACACACCTGGACATGACAGGTGCTTAATATACTGTTATTTAGCACAACGTGGATGAGTAACTATCCTGGGGTGGGAGTTTTCATACTCGTTGTCGTGGGGGTACCAGCTTTGAGTTCTTACAGTGTTTGTATTCACGTATATATATATATATATATATATATATATATATATATATATTATATTTGTTTTTACATGGAGTTCACCACTTATCAAGGCCCAGAGGCCACTCGAGGATAAGGGTTAATGGGTATACATTAGTCATTGTGATTTTAGCGTAGTAAACAATAGTGGGAATTTTGTAACTTAGATTACTTAGGGGAACGGTTCCACGGGCGAGCAGTTCTAAGAAAGAATCCATGTTCATGGAATCTACGTTTAGGTGTAGGTACAGATAAAGAGTGAGTGAAATTATTGATGGTGGTTCTGGCTAGACGAGTGTTTTTTGTGAAAGTCTGGCGACGGGGGGGGCATAGATTGATGTTCAGATGAGCACCTGCCATGAAAATAACGATAAAGCAGGCTCACTACGTCTCTTCTGTGAGAAAGAGGTTGGAGGGAAGAGAAAAGGGCATCCCCCACTAGATTACGAAGTCTATCTCTCTCTCTCTCTCTCTCTATATATATATATATATATATATATATATATATAGAGAGAGAGAGAGAGAGAGAGAGAGAGAGAGAGGGTATATAGCGTAATCTATATATCTATAAACGTGAACGTGTCTGTTTATCTGTCTGTGTGTGTGTGTGTACATTTCCCTACGCAATAACTCTGTCAATTTTTTATATACAGGGTACTGAGTTTTGGGAAATTCTATGTGGTCGGTTTTCGGCCAAAAATTTGGCGATTAAAGGATCAAAGTTCAACTATTTGACCTTTGAGAACTCTACCAAACTCCTCCGACAATTTTTTGGTCTAAAAACTTGAAATTTTAGATATAGGTTCCTTAAACATGGATCTAACTTAATAAGTTGATTTAAGCCCAAAACAATAAATTTTAAGGGGGCATAATAGGGATCAAAGTTAAAATTTGGCCGCTTTTTTTTTGTTGTTCAATATACACCTCCAAATACCCGGGCAACGCCGGGAACCCATGCTAGTATATATATATATATATATATATATATATATATATATATATATATATATATATATATATATATATATATATATATATATGAAAATAGAATGGAGGTGGACGGACCTGAATATTCAACGTTTCGCCCGATTTATGCGGGCTTTTTCAATGAAAAAGGCCGCATAAATCGGGCGAAACGTTTAGTATTCAGGTCCTTCCACCTCCGCTCTATTTTCATATATATATATATATATATATATATATATATATATATATATATATATATATATATAACTACTTCATTTATTCACATAAATTTAATATACGAAAGTATAGATTTATGCGTAAACTTTAAGTATTTACTTCAAAAGTGTTCAATACGTAGGTAGAGCTAGTTAGTAATTTATAAAATATATATGGCGATTAAGCTACACTGAATATTCTGCGTTTCATCCAACTATAGGATTCGTCAGGCTTATGCGCATAAGCCTGACGAATCCTATAGTTGGATGAAACGCAGAATATTCAGTGTAGCTTAATCGCCATATATATTTTATAAATTACTATATATATATATATATATATATATATATATATATATATATATATATATATATATATGTATAAGGCTATATGTCTGTCTGTCTCCATATTTTCAAACTCTATCTCCTCCTAAACTAAAAGTCGCAGAGCGGCGCTAGGGGTCTCAGATGATTGGGTTTTTACGGGCCGTTCGTTTATGGGTCTTTGATCTGTTTAAAATAAATGTTCAGGGGTCAAAAATTGGTCAGAATTGAAAAAATCATAATACATTTTTGTACATTCATCTTAGTTTATTTTTTATTTTTAATGCTCATCTAATTTGTATGCGTGTCACGTTGGCGCATTGGTAACGTCACCAGCTTCCTATTCTACAGTGTTGCTTTCGGTTTCAATTCTAGCTAATGCCACCCAAATCCTTTTTTTATTTTACTTTTGAAATCACGACACTATAATAATATATACAAAATCAAAACGTAGATTCCAGGAACAAAGCTTCTTTCTTAGAACTGCACGCCTGTGGAACTCTGTTCCGTCTGCCTGTTTCCCTCCTGACTACAACATGGATGTCTTTAAGTCCAACGTAAACAAATTCCTGATGAACCACCCCCTTAAGTAGACACTTTAAATATCCACACTAACGTACTGTATTTACAATAACCCTTATCCCTGATTGGGGCTTGATAAGTGGTGACCACCTTGTAAAAATAAAAAATCTCAACCAATTTAAATATCATATTTAAGAGTATTTTACACTCGGTCACAGCCGGGCGCTTCCCTTCCCACTAGTAATATATGAAAGTCTATATGTCTGCCTGTCTTTCTCTATATTTTCAAACTCTATCTCCTCCGAAACTAAAAGTTGCAGGGCACCTCTCGGAGCCTTAAATAATTGGATTTTTTATGGACTTTTTTTTTTTACACAGTGATCACCACTTATCAAGGCCCGGAAGCCACTCAGGGATAAGGGTTATTGCAAGTACATTACGTTAGTGTGGAGATTTGATGAAGTGTTTACTTAAGGGGGCGGTTCATTAGGAATTTGTTAACGTTGGACTTGAAGACATCCAAGTTGTAGTCAGGTGGGAAGCAGACAGACGGGACAGAGTTCCACAGGCGTGCAGTTCTAAGAAAGAAGCTTTGTTCATGGAATCCACGTTTTGATTTAGGCACAGATAAGGAGTGGGGGAAACTTTTGACAGTGGATTCAGCTAGGTGTTTTTCGTGAAAGATTGGCGAGTGAGGACCAGAGATTGGAGTTCAGACGAGCACCTGCCATGTCCTTTTATCGATTTTTTGCCGGTTAAATTAGTTTTTAAGGGATAAAAACAGGTTGAAATTGAAAAAATACATTTTGTACGTTCGTCTTAGTTTATTTTTAACCAGTTCATTTGCGTGTCACGTTGGTACAGTGGTAACGTCACCAGCTTTGAATGCTACAACTTTGCTTTCGGTTTCGATTCTAGCTGATGTCAGCCAAATACATTTTTTTTTTTGCTACTTTTGAAATCATGACTCTAATAATAATATATACGAAATCTGGACAAATTAAAATATCATATTTAAGCGTATTTTACAACCCTCACACGTGATGATGGCACAACGTTTTCATTCACGTATATGTCGTCAAGGTATGCTGATGTCCCCTCTTTTACGGTCTTATCCTGTGACAATACAGCATTGACGATCGTCTTCATGATTTGGGGCGCAACGTTCAGCCCAAAGCCCAGTCGCGTGAGGCAATACCTCCTACCGGAAAACACTACCGTCTGAAACGGCCACAGTGTCTCGCTAACCCGGACCTGCAGATATGCCCTTCTAAGGTCCAACAGGGACACATTAGAACCCAGCTGCCGCCATTCTCGCAGTTTGCTAGCACACACGTCGGCATCGCCTGTGAATGCATCAACATATGAGTTCAGTTCTCGGTAATCCATCACCGGCCTGACTATTGCTTTGTTCTGTTGAGCAACTGCCATTAATGGGATCAGACCCTTGGGGGGTCCAAGTTTTTTGTAGGGGAAGGGAATCAACCAGCCATCCTCGATCCATCTGTGAAGTTCTTCGTACGCGGGCCTCATGTGGTCGGGCACATGGTATTCCGTTATGCCATTTTGCAGTTTGGCCGGTTCTCGGTCTTCCGACCACTTCCATGAGGCAGTCCAGGCCCTCTTTTGCTCGTCAAATTCGACGCTGAAGTCTGGTTGGTCGATCTTTAGTGCAGCACACACTGGGGCTTTCTCCTGAAAATGTACCGCCCCCGTCGCCGTTATACAGACGCCACCAAGAGCTCTGATGGCATCATATCCTAGGAGCAGGTCAAAACTCAGGGGGTTTTCTGGTACCACCAGCGCCTCTAGGTTAGCGGAGATTCCATTTTTCGTCCGAATGTTTACGCTGCCCACCCCACAACATGTGCGCGTCTTTCCACTGATGGTAGTCACTCGGACGTTCTTCTTTCTCCAAGTGTGGCAGAGATCTGCACATATGATAGTGCGGGAGCACCCGGAGTCGAGGAGTGCTGAGCGCAGTGTTTCGTTGACATATATCGAAACGATCGGCAGCGTCTCATTTAATTTCTGCATGGGGAAGAGGTTGACGCTGACACCTTGTCCCCGGTTCCGTTTCCCGGACAGTCTTGAGCTATATGGCCGGCTCCCTTACACCGGTAGCAGCGAACGGCCGTTGGTTGCTTGCGGCAGTTCCTTGCAATATGGCCCTGTCCATTGCATTTGTAGCATATGATTCCGCCACGTGGACCAGGTCCCTGATACGGTTTCTTATCATTCGGCGTGGACCGGGCAGCAGCAATTACCGGTTCCCTCATCTCGGAATAATTCTTCATTACAGTCCTGGCCCGATCCACTAGGTCATTAAGGGGCAACGAATTCGCACTTGAGCTGGCTCGTAATAGTCGCTTTGCTTCTGTCGGGAGTCCTGCTAGGAATTTGCATGCTAAGGCCCGCTCGGGCAGTCCACCAAACAAGACCGTTAACTTGGTCAGTTCTGCCAAGTATACATCGACCGTTTCGCCTGGACGTAGGGTCCTTGCCTCAAGTTGCTTCCAAGCAGTGGCGGGGTCAATCGCAAACGCCTTGAACAGCGCCGCCTTAATTGTCTCGTAGTCCTGTTTGCCCTCATGGCTGAGCTGTTGATACACGGCAAAGCGCCGCCGGACAAGCGCAGAGGGACAACACGTTCGAAGTTCTTTATGCCAGACAAAACACAATGTAACTCCAACTTTTCCGCCCAGTCAAGTACCGGGGTTGATCCATCGAACTCCGGTATTAATTTGAGGTCAATTTTTTTTCCCCCATTTCGCCGAAATAGCTTAAAGCCGTTTCACAAGTAAGTCGGATTCTACCTTTTTAGGCGACTACGTGTGAAAAGAAAGAAAAGGCTTGAAGTTTTGTTCCAAGTTCTGCAGAAGGGCAGGTCCTGTAGAATCAGCAGAAAAGAAAGTCCTGTAAAGTCAGCAGACGAGCAAGTCCCAAAAAATCACACACACACTAAAGTACTCTTAAAGCTGCAGCAGTTCACCGATACGATCACACTGACGTCGATCCAAGAAAAGACACCCCCATGTTCCAAACACACTCCCTTTATCCTTCCGGCGTTCGTCCTCGGCCAATCAGCAGCCAAGAACGGTCACGTGGGGCCCAGTGATGATCGCACAATCTACAAGATGAGGACGGCGCCATTTTGGAATTTCTTTCATGTTTCGGCCATGCACGTACGCACACCGTAGGAGCGTTCCAAGGTAAGGCATGACGCGCAGACACGTGGGCGCTTCCTCCCTTCATTTTCTTCGACTCTACAAATATATACGAAATCTGGACAAATTAAAATATCATATTTAAGCGTATTTTACAACCGGGCAAAGTCGGTCGACCCTCCCCCGCTAATTTATGTACAAAATATAATTATCCACCACTATTTTTATAAATTTACGGCTCAGCAACGCGGCTGAATCTTGCAAAATTTGAAAAGGAAACCCCGTGACTCTAGTTCGACACAGTAACCATTGAGATACATAAGTTAAATGGTCGTAGATAAATAAGTAATCTTGTCTTTTTTTTTACGCTTTAAATTGTATAATCACATTATTAAACAAAGTCAAGTTAGTTTATTCTTTTCGTATATTTTTTTAACATAACGGGCGCCATTTTGGAGTCGCGTGAAAATCGGTCGGCAAGGAAACACCGATCCTTTCAAAGAAAAAAGAGAGAAAATATTTGACGTTCAACTGGGTGCAATAGACGATCTAATGTTTTGTAAGTAATGAAAAGTCAATAGGAGTTAATTAATTTCATTACACACACCGCATTGAACGACTTGTAAATGGAAAAACACTTCGAGAAAAACATTGATATAAACCAACCATTTGCTACGTTATTATCGCTTGAACAGTGTACAATCGACTTGCATATTCATTTCAGCTATGTTTTCATTAGATACAATAAATTAATAAAATTATATGGAATCAGTAAAAGTTCATAAGCGAAGCCCACTATTAATTTGTTTGTAAACAAGCTGACGGTTAGAACACTGTAGCGACGGGTGGGTGTGGATTTGACAGGGTTCAAAATAGACTTCGTGGCCTCGTGGGAGATGTCCTTTTCTCTTCGCTGCAACCTCTATCTCACAGAAGAGATGTTGCGAGTTTGTCTCTGCTTTATCGTTATTTTCATGGAAAGTGTTCGACTGAGCTTCAATCTATGGTCCCCCCTCGCCAAACTTTCATAAGAAACACTCGTCTAGCCGAAAACACTATCAATAATCCCCCCCCCCGCAATTTATCTGTGTATAAACCTAAACTTAGATTCCATGAACAAAGCTTCTTTCTTAGAACTGCACGCCTGTGGAATTGTCTTCCGTTTTCCTGCTTTCTATCTGTCTATAATATGGTTGTCTTCAAGTCCAATGTAAACAAATTTCTGATGAGCCGTTACACTTAAGTTAACAAATTTACCGAACTTCCATTACTATCGATTACTATATTGTCCTTTTGACTACTGTACACTCTTTAGCCCTTATCCTTGAGTGGCCTCTCGACATTGATAAGTGGTGACGCCTATGTAAAAAAAAAACACTCAATGAGAAATATTTACGGCACTGATTCGTAGCCTGTTGGTGAGAGCTGCCGACTGTCAATGCGACGGTTGTAGGTTCGATCCTCGGCTGGAGAAAAGTGTATGTCTAGCCGCACTGATGAGTTGTGATATAACGAAACAGTACTGTATGTGGATGACAATATATATATATATATATACCTGTATATAAATTTTCAAACCTGTAGATAAAATTGTTGAGTATATAGGTTGAGATGTGTCCTCACGCACACACATTCTCACTTTTATATATATATATATATATATATATATATATATATATATATATATATATATATATATATATATATATATATATATATATATATATATATATATATATACTAGCAGGCCGCTCGGCGTTGTCCGGTCGTAAAATAGGCATAAATATTATATTTTAATTAATGCAGAATTCTTATTCATTATAAACAGAAATATTGTAGTTATTTGATGTAATGGTGAATTCCTTAAAAAAATATAAAGTAAAGAAACGTAGACATGTGCATGCGAGTATTATGTTTTTTCCAAACAGTTCACTTCTTGTCAGTAAAATAAAAAAAAACTCGAGCTGAGATCGAAACCAAAACCTAAAGACAGTGAGTCAAGAACAATAACCATTAGACAAGCTTGCCACGATCTTTGAAAAGTGGTTTCAAAGCTATTTACACCTAATATAAGGAAGCTGTCATATTTCCCAACCGTGCATGTACAGTCGTGAAACAGTTGATAAACAGATAAAAATCCGACAACACCCCAAAACAATTCTTCAATTTTGACCTTTAGCAGCCATTTTTTCCGGATGAAAATCGATTAATCGGAGATCTCTAGGGGTGATAGTCCTACTACTAATAACGGCGGATGCGTGGGAACACAGCCAGAATACTATATTCAAGAAGACCAGCGAGGCTACCATAACTCGATCGAGATGAATGATTACGTTAGTGATCGGTTTAAAACCGTATGAATGGTTACTAGATGACCTTAAGATCGAAGTACTGAAATTGCGCAACATTAAAGGGCAGCTATCTAGACAACATGAGACCGATGGAAAATACCCGCATTGGTTGGATTCGTTCAATCAGGAAATCTCGGTGATAGGTTCTCAAATGAGGGAAATGAGTGGATATCTAAGGGGCATCGAACTGTTGAAAGCCCGGGGTAAGAGGACTGTGATTCCCATCGTTGGCAAGGCGCTAAGTGTACTATTTGGACTGTGACCGGTTCTTTTCTACATATAACAAGCGTTGTTGTTGGTTTTTTTTTTTTTTGTGACGTTATCATCATCACCAACACAACACGACAAAATGTCTTACGAAGACCTTTCTAAGATTGGATGGGGGAGGCAGTCATGTTCTTTTATCAAATGCTTATATATAGCACTAGTATAATTTAGATGCATGGTTATACGCCAGGACAAAGTTGTCGTTGTATGTCCAATGTATATATTATTTTTGGAGTTACATTCTCCCGTAGAGCATTTGAATTTATACACTACATCGGTTTGTTCCAACGTTTTTATAGCCGGTAATGAGTTGTTTGTAAGCACAAGGTTGTGTGTTCTAAACGTCTTGTAGTAAATAATAAATTTAATTTTAGAATTACTGTCAACAGGCGTCAAGTATCTACTTATGATATTTTTTAATTGCGTTTTCTTCGATTAATGGAGTTTGCATAACCTATCATACTTTCATAAATTAGAGTCCATTTTCTGTAGGCTGTTTTTGAACCCAGTCAACGACAGGTATTTTTGCTAGTATATATATATATATATATATATATATATATATATATATATATATATATATATATATATATATATATATATATATATTAATGGTGTGTGAATTATGATTTTGGCTAATATTATTATTAGAGCTTTCAAGGGATTGTAGCATTCATTTTATTTTTTCATCAACAATGTTATTAGAAAAATGATTATTGATGAGTAATTGTTTAATTTTTTTATTTCAATTAGGAATGCTTTTTTGTGAATTATATCATTTTAGCGCGATTTAATAAATTTTTTATTATTGCAATTTTGTACCTTTCTGGGCACTCACTTTTAAATTTCAAGAGGCTGGAGTTTATGCTTGTTGGTTTTTTATATACAGAAGTATTAAAAGTATTATTGGACAATAAGGACATCAAGAAATGAAATTTTATTATTATTTAACTCTGTTGTAAATTTAAGGACCGAGTTCTTGGTATATCTTTTCATTATTATCAGTTAAAATAAGAATGTCATCCACGTAGCGCTCGTGACAGCAACGACTATGGAACTTTTATTAATATTTTTGATTTTCATACAAAAAAAATTATACGGAAAATCGAAGAAAATAAAAAAAAAAGAATGATAAAGCAAAGTATCTCCGTTGTATTTAATAATGTTTGCTTGAATATATATATATATATATATATATATATATATATATATATATATATATATATATATATACACACACAAATTTGTAGTATTCCGAGTTATACCGGCCCTGTCGGTGGAGCATTAGAATACGCCGACTGCCCCCCTGCAGAGGGTAAAAGTCCCTCAATGGGGGTCCTGGATATGACCATAAACTATATCCAGTGGTGAGGCCCAAGCTTGTGGGCTTTGGGGAGTGTAGAGCCACCCTTTAATTACCATTGCTCCCAGGTCCACTCTGACCCGGAGTGGTAGTACCTGTTAGGGTCTCAACTATGGGTTAAATAGAAACCGACGTGAAAACAACAAATATATTCTATTAAAAAAAATTTTCTTCAAAATCTTTGGATTCGGCATTAAATAACCTGAAAAGGGTTGATATGCCGTAAAACAAAAACAACCAACCAACCAACCGAGTTATACTGGGTTAATATAATTCAGTAAATGTTCATATATAACTCGGAATACTACAAATATATATATATATGCATATATATATATATACATATATATACAAATATATACATATATATATACACACACACACATATATATATATATATATATATATATATATATATATATAAATTTGTAGTATTCCGAGTTATACTGGGTTAATATAATTCAGTAATTATTCATATACCAATAAATTTAAGCCAAAGGATGCGACAGAGGTAAAGTGTCCCCGCTTGTTTTCTTTCCCTCATAAAGGAAATGTTTCTTTTCCTTAATGTCTCATTGTTAAAGTGTTTTTTATTTAATAAGTCTGAAGAAAGGCTGTTCTTGTGAAAATTTTCAAACGACATATTGTTTGAATTTGTCGAAATGGTCTTGAAACAATTGTAACTAACAATGAAATACAATTTTTGTTGCTGTCAACCACTTTCTTATTGTCTTGGTTTTTGTTAAAACAGTATATATATATATATATATATATATATATATATATATATATATATATATATATATATATATAGTGTCATGTTGTTCATTTTTTATTATTTATTTTGTTATTATTGATTTCATTGCTCTTATTTAATATTTTTTATTATGTGTTTTAATTATCATCTCTTAATTTTCGCAACAGCTGTATGATAACATTAGGTTATTTTTATTGAAGATTTTGTGTAAGGGATTTATGACGGGAAAGTGCTTTTCAATGAGTTCTAGAAATTTCTTGTCAAGTTTTGTTTTTAACATTTGATTGTATATATATATATATATATATATATATATATATATATATATATATATATATATATATATATATATAAAATAATATAATAAATCATTGGATTATTTACCTTTTACCATCCAAATCACCTTTTTCTTCACCATATTCCCTCTTATCAAATAACATCTTTGACTTGTAGTTTCATCAAATACTTTTGTATGCAAAATCCGATCCCGCATTTTGCTAATTCCTACCCTCTGATGAGAAGGAAAGTATTTCTTCGAAACTCCGCGGATTAAGGACTATCCACTTATCAAGTGTTTCCTTTTCAGATTAAATGTTTTTAACTCTTTTTTAAAGTGTTTTAACATGTTTTATTAACTGCTTTTTCTTATTTATATATATATATATATATATATATATATATATATATATATTTATATATATATATTATAAGGTAAAATTAAAAGCCAAGAACAATGCGAGATTTTTTTTATATAGAGTAAAATTAAATGAAAACAAAAGAAATAAATTTCTTTTTTGTTGTTGTTTGTTTTTTCTTTTTCACACAAATTTTAACTCTAAACAACAGTAATTTTTTTCTGTTGTATTCAATGGTGTTATAAATCTCAATATATTTCAGACCTATTAGTCCTTTTTCAAGAGAAGACAGCGGAAGAGTGTTCAAAATTGGAAAAGCAGCTACAGAGTTTGCCACGTGTACCGCGAAATATAGAACAAAAAATTGGGTGAAAAAGAAAAAACAAACAACAAAAAAAGAAATTTATTTCTTTTGTTTTCATTTAGTTTTACTCTATATAAAAAAAAAATATCGCATTATTCTTGGCTTTTAATTTTACCTTATAATTTTCTTCAACAATGCTTCAAGCAAACTACAATCTACTTATATATATATATATATATATATATATATATATATATATATATATGTAGAAATATATTTTCTCATAATATATATCAATCCTTATTTAAAAAGCTGAATGTAATTACAGAGCAATATAGAGAATAAATAACAAAAAGTTATATTCCAAAATTCATGATGTTGACCACCTTATAATTTATTCCTTTAATTCAGTTGACTTATACAATTCTTGACAGTATCTGTTTCGTAGCGCAAAATCAATCACTTAATTATTATATCAATCAGTGAATCTATTATGGCCTTAACTCATCAGAAGAAATAGCAGCAATCAATCCGTCAAAAGGAAATGAAGTGTGTGATTTGACGTGATTAAAATCTGAAAATTGGAAGAGAAGTTGCAAATACCTATAATATGTTTCCATTATGCCATTTTGAATTTTATCAAACAAAGTCATTAAACCCAACTATTCATACTAACAATCTACATTAATTTATGAATCTTCTGCCAAAAGGTTTTATTTAATAATTAGTAAATTTATTAATTCTAATTTACTTATGAAAATAATATCAATAAATTATAAACATGTTTGCATATACGAAATTAAACTAAGTTACAAAAAAAACGATTGATCTTTACCGTTATCATAAATAATCAATTGATTTGAATTGAAAACCATACATAATTCAATTGTGTTCACTATTATAATCAAGCTTATTATATATATATATATATATATATATATATATATATATATATATATATATATATATATATGAACAAATGATTAATAAAACATGTTAAAAGACATCTTGAAAAAGAGTTAAAAACATATTTAATTTTAAAAAAGGAAAAAAGGGTGACCCTTTTTTTAACCAATTAAGATCTGTGACTTACTTGTAGTTTCATTAAATACTTTTATATGCAAAATCCGATCCTTATTTTGCTAATTCCTGCCCTCTGATGAAAAGGAGAGTATTTCTTCGAAACTCCGCGGATTAAGGACTATCCACTTATCTTGTGCTTCCTTTTTTAAAATTAAATATGTTTTTAACTCTTTTTCAAGATGTCTTTTAACATGTTTTATTAACCATTTGTTCATATTATAAGCTCTATTTCCTTTTCGGTTTTATTGAGCCTGGCTGAGTTTATTTTACTTGTAAATATTAACTCTTTAATATTTATAATATATTTTAAGTTTACCATTTTGATTACCTTGGTAAACTTATAGTAATTTTTATTTTATATATATATATATATATATACAGGGTGTCCATAAAGTTCGTGTGCACTTTAAAAAATTATAATTTTATTTATATTTGCGATAGAAATAATTCATATTTTTCATAATTTCATGTAACTTGTTTTAAGTATAGTTATTGAATAATTTTTCACCACAAAATTCGTAACAATCTTTAGATAAGTAAAAAATAAGTAAAACATATTTTCTTTTGTTTTTCAGAATCAATTTGATCCAATGGCTTTAATTGAGGAAAAAGTAAACTGTGTCCTTTGGTTGGCTGAATTGAAATCTACTATTGCTGTACAAAGAAAGTTTAGAATTGAATACAATAAAAAAAAGCGCCTCATAGGAACACCATTGTTAAATGGATGAAAAAATTTAAAAAGACAGGCTCTGTCCATGATAAACCACGGTCTGGAAGGCCATGTGTCAGTGACGAAAGTGTTGCTTCCATGGAAGAATCCTTTACTGCAAGTCCAAGAAAGTCTGTAAGACGGGCATCATTAGAGCTCGGGCTGCCAAAGTCTACTGTGCATAAGATTCTGCGGGCAAAACTTCATATGAAAGCTTACAAAATTCAATTACATCAACAGTTGTTAGAAGAGGATTATTATACACGGCTAATTTTCTGTCACCAGTTCAATGAAAAATGATGCATTTGTGAGTAATTTACTGTTTTCTGATGAAGCAACATTTCACATTAGTAACAAGGTCAACAGGCATAATTGCCGAATTTAGGGAACTGAAAACCCAAATGAAACTGTTGAACATGAAAGGGACTCTCTTAAAGTTAATGTGTGGTGTGCTTTGGGAATAAATCGAATCATAGGGCCATATTTTTTTGAAGATCGTGTTATTAACAGTGACAGCTACTTAAGATATGGTGCAGAATTACTTTATTCCGCAATTTGAACAATTAAACTTGAAAGATGATACAGTGTTTCAACAAAATGGAGCTCCTTGTCACTTTGCTCGGCGTGTTAGACAGTTTCTAAATCAGGAATTTCCTAACAGCTGGATCGGAAGGGGTGGACCATTTCATTGGCCTCCACGTTCGCCAGATTTGACTCCATTAGATTTTTTATGGTGACAACAATTGTGTACGCAACCAAACCTAGTTCATGAGAAGATTTGAAAGCTAGAATAACTAATGTGATTTCAGGCATTACTATAAACCATTTGGCAAATGTTTTTCGTGAACTGCAAAATCGTATTACACTTTATATTGCTAATGATGGAGGGCATGTGGAAAGTTAAATAAAATTTCAATAAAAGCTTAAAAAATATAGATTTACTTCTTTCAAATCCATTTTACAGATTATTTCTATTGCAAATACAAATAAAGTTATAAATTTTTTAAAGTGCACACGGACTTTATGGACACCCTGTATATATATATATATATATATATATATATATATATATATATATATATATATATATATATATAATATAAAGTTGAATGTGTGTGTGTGTGTGTGTGTGTGTGTGTGTGTGTGTGGTCACGAATAGGCTCCTATATGGTTGACTAGAAGATGTATCGAGACAGGAATGGGCATGTTTGATCTGGCAGAACGGTGACTCATTAAAATTGTGGGGTCTGCGTTCGCGCCTGGTCCACAAAGTATGGAAATAAAAAATTTTAAAATTAAAAAAAAAACGTTTACAAGTGTTTTCGATATAGATGTACATAAGAATACTTTGATAAGTATGTTTTAACTTAAATAGGGATGGTATGATAAAATTGTGGGGGCTGCGCTCGCGCCTGGCCTCCATAGAATGGAAATAGGCACAAACTTTAATAAAGACTTTTCATATCTATCTGCGTAAGTATACTTTGATAATTATGTTTCAGTTTGAAGAAATATGGTATGATAAAATTATGGGGTGTTTTTCGCGCCTGACCTCCATAGAATGGAAATATATCACAAAGTTTAACAAGTTTTTTTTTAATATAGATCCACAGTGTATTGTGATAAGTGTTTCAGTGTGAACAGGTATGGTATAATAAATTATGGGGTTTATCTATTTTATTTTTACTTTCATCATATTTTGCTTTGGTTTTGATACCCCCAAATTCGAAACTATCTCTTTAAAACCCTTCTTTTTCATAACCTATCATACTTTCATAAATCAGAATCCATTTTCTGTAGGCTGTTTTTGAACCCAGTCAACGACGGGTACTTTTGCTAGTATATATATATATATATATATATATATATATATATATATATATATATACATATATATATACATATATATGTGTGTGTGTGTGTGTGTGTGTGTGTGTGTGTGTGTGTGTGTGTGTGTGTGTGTGTGTGTGTGTTTCGAAAATCAATGCATTTAGTATTTAACTGGACCAGTATTTCGCAGAGATTAAGGTCGGTAGCCATTAAGAATAACAGTCTAATTTTTATGAATGGATGTTTGAACGGCCTGCATTTGTTCGGTTCAATAACTGCTTGAAGTCTAATGAAATGATCGCAGTGTACATGTCCCTTTATGTAAACTCATCTCCAGTCTGGGGGGGGGGGCACTTGAATCGATCCGCTTTCAATAGTTGAAATGAAGCACAGATACATGCACCCACGGAATTGACTGCTGTTTTCCTTGTGGTGGGGGTCAAATATTCGAATGGACGTTGGAAAAGAGAGGTCGTCCGAAATGAATTCAAACCTGGTTAATGTCGAATCGAATTGCATTAATCATTGTGTGAGGTTCGTTGACTATATTAAATGGCGAAAGTGCGCTTCGTTATAGAAAATCGACGCGGCAAACTTAAACATCCTTATCAATCTCTTCCCCCCCCTCTCTCTCTCTCTCTCTCTCTCCCTCTCTCTCTCTCTCTCTCTCTCTATCTATCTATCTATCTTTCTCTCTCTCTGTCACTATCGAATGCGACAACTCAGCAATTCCTTTAGTATTACTTTTTGTCTCCTCTTCTCTCACACCCTTTCTCTCTCTCCCTCTCTCCCCCCTCTCTCTCTCTCTCTCTATCTCTCTATCCCCTCTCTCTCTCCCTCTCTCCCCCTCTCCCCCTCTCTCTCACTTCCATCTCTCTCTCCCTCTCTCTCTTCCCTTTCTCTCTCTCCCTCTCTCTCTCTCTTCCCCTCTTTCTCTCTCTCTCCCCTCTGTCTCCCCCCCTCCCCCTCTCTCTATCTCTCCCCCTCCCTCTCTCGCCTCTGTCTCCCCCCTCTCCCTCTCTCTCGCCCCCTCTCTCTCTCCCCACTGTCTCTCCTCCTCTCTCCCTCTCCCCCTCTCTATCCCCTCTCTCTCCTCTCTTTCTCCCCTCTCTATCTTCCCCTCTCTCCTCCTCTCTCTCTTACCTCTCTCTCTCCCCTGTCTCTCCCCCCTCTCTCCCGCTCTGTCTCTCCACCCTTTCTCCCCCTCTCTCTATCCCCTCTCTCTCTTCCCCTCTCTCCCTTCTCTCCCCTCTCTCTGTATTGAATCAGACATTTCAATCATTTGTTACCGTGTTTATTTTAGAAGTGCACTATTTATTTTTTTTTCTAGTAAGTTCTTTTTTGCTTTTTAGTCTAAATTTTAAAATCAGTTCATATTTCTTATAAAACACTAGCCTGGGTGCCCGGCGTTGCCCGGGTGTTTGGAAGTATGTGTTGATAAAAAAAAAACAAAAAAACTGGAAGTGGGCAGGCAGGCTCGAACCCGTATAGCGAAGGAGGAAAAGAACGTGAACAAAAAAAAAGTGACGTCTTCGCTGTTGCGCCCATCGCCAATTAAGGCTAGACAATCAAAAGGGTGGGGGGTGACTTTCGAAAATATCGGCGAAAAAAGAGACCCCTCCCTGTAGAAAACTGCCCAGTTAAGGGTAAAGTAATTAATGTTTTTAGCTAGTTTTTCAATATTTGTCGTCCGAAGGGTCGATCTTCAAAACTATACCGATCTCGTAAAAATTCGTCGCCTCGGTCGAAAGTGTTAGGCAGACATACATACATACAGACAGACAGACATTTAAACTGGCAGGTGAGATTTATATTATAGACTAGCAGGGCTACCCGGCGTTGCTCGGGACCGTATAAACAATGAAAAAACAAAAGCAGATATTGAACATGTTTTATTCTTAGGGGAGAGGAATCTTTCATCTCAAGTTTTAGCGTTACAAACAAACATTTGTCTTTTATATATATAGATAATGACAGGTTTTTTTGGGGGCCCCCCTCAAAGATAACTGATCAGTTGACCAACTTCTAGTGGTCCGTTTGACGTGAAATTTCGATATTTGTCATCCGGGTGATGGGGCTTCGATATGATACCAAATTTGTCAAGTTTGGTTCCGTCTTTCAAAAGTTTTAGCGTTACAAACATACATACATACACACAGACGTTTGGCTTTTATATATATAGACTAGCAGGGCTACCCGGCGTTGCCCGGGACCGTAATAACAATGTAAAAACAAAAGCAGATATTGAACATATGTTTTATTCTTAGGGGAGAGGAATCTTTCAGGGTGAGAGAGACAGAGAGAAGATAAAGAGTGTGAGAGAGAGGCAGAAGAGAAAGTTGTTCCATCCTCTTTCCCAAATTTGACTACTGTTCACGTTTGAACTCTCATCGTCGAGTTGATCCTCGAGTTGCCTATTGGCCTTGATAAGTGCTAATATAGAGAGAAGAGAAACAGGGATAGAGAGAGAGAAGATAAAGAGTCTGAGAGAGAGGCAGAAGAGAAAGTTGTTCCCTCCTCTTTCCCAAATTTGAATACTGTGCACGTTTGAACTCTCATCGTCGAGTTGATCCTCGAGTTGCCTATTGGCCTTGATAAGTGCTAATATAGAGAGAAGAGAAACAGGGTGAGAGAGCGAGAAGATAAAGAGTGTGAGAGAGAGGCAGAAGAGAAAGTTGTTCAATCCTCTTTCCCAAATTTGAATACTGTGCACGTTTAACTCTCATCGTCGAGTTTATCCTCGAGTTGCCTATTGGCCTTGATAAGTGCTAATATAGAGAGAAGAGAAACAGGGGTAGAGAGAGAGAGAGAGAAGATAAAGAGTGTGAGAGAGAGGCAGAAGAGAAAGTTGTTCTCTCCTCTTTCGTGAGAGAGAGGGAGAAGAGAAAGTTGTTCCATCCTCTTTCCGAAATTTCACTACTGTGCACGTTTGAACGCTCATCCTCGTTGCCTTTTGGCCTTGATAAGTGCTAATATAGATAGAAGGGAAAGAGGGTGAGAGAGAGAGTAGATAAAGAGGGTGAGAGAGAGAAAGAGAAGAGAAAGAGGTCTAGAGAGAGAGAGAGAGAGAGAGAGAGAGAGAGAGAGAGAGAAGAGAGTGAGAGAGGGAAATATGGTGAGTCGAGTTGATCCTCGAGTTGCCTATTTGCCTTTATAAGTGCTAATATAGAGAGAAGAGAAACAGGGTGAGAGAGAGAAGATAAAGAGTGTTAGAGAGAGGCAGAAGAGAAAGTTGTTCCATCCTCTTTTCCAAATTGTAATACTGTGCACGTTTGAACTCTCATCGTCGAGTCTATCCTCGATTTGCCTATTGGCCTTGATAAGTGCTAATATAGAGAGAAGAGAAACAGGGTAAGAGAGATTGAGAGAGAGAGCGAGAGAGAGAGAGAGAAGATAAATAGTGTGAGAGAGAGGCAGAAGAGAAAGTTGTTCCATCCTCTTTCCCAAATTTCACTACTGTGCACGTTTGAACTCTCAATCTCGAGTTGCCTATTGGCCTTGATAAGTGCGTATATAGATAAAAGGGAAAGAGGGTGAGAGAGACAGTAGATAAAGAGGGTGAGAGTGAGAAAGAGAAGAGAAAGAGGTCTAGAGAGAGAGTGAGAGAGAAAGAGAAGAGAGTGAGAGAGAGAAATATGGTGCGTCGAGTTGATCCTCGAGTTACCTATTTGCCTTGATCAGTGCTAATATAGAGAGAAGAGAAACAGTGTGAGAGAGAGAGAGAGAGAAGATAAAGAGTGTTAGAGAGAGGCAGAAGAGGAAGTTGTTCCATCCTCTTTTCCAAATTGTAATACTGTGCACGTTTGAACTCTCATCGTCGAGTCTATCCTCGATTTGCCTATTGGCCTTGATAAGTGCTAATATAGAGAGAAGAGAAACAGGGTGAGAGAGAGAGAGAGCGAGAGAGAGAGAAGATAAATAGTGTGAGAGAGAGGCAGAAGAGAAAGTTGTTCCATCCTCTTTCCCAAATTTTACTACTGTGCACGTTTGAACGCTCATCCTCGTTGCCTTTTGGCCTTGATAAGTGCTAATATAGATAGAACGGAATGAGGGTGAGAGAGAGAGAGAAGATAAAGAGTGTTAGAGAGAGGCAGAAGAGGAAGTTGTTCCATCCTCTTTTCCAAATTGTAATACTGTGCACGTTTGAACTCTCATCGTCGAGTCTATCCTCGATTTGCCTATTGGCCTTGATAAGTGCTAATATAGAGAGAAGAGAAACAGGGTGAGAGAGAGAGAGAGAGAGCGAGAGAGAGAGAAGATAAATAGTGTGAGAGAGAGGCAGAAGAGAAAGTTGTTCCATCCTCTTTCCCAAATTTTACTACTGTGCACGTTTGAACGCTCATCCTCGTTGCCTTTTGGCCTTGATAAGTGCTAATATAGATAGAACGGAAGGAGGGTGAGAGAGATAGAGTAGATAAAGAGGCTGAGAGAGACAGAGAAGAGAAAGAAGTCTAGAGAGAGAGAGAGAGAGAAGAGAGTAAGAGAGAGAGAAATATGGTGAGTCGAGTTGATCCTCGAGTTGCCTATTTGCCTTGATAAGTGCTAATATAGAGAGAAGAGAAACAGGGTGAGAGAGAGAGAGAGAAGATAAACAGTGTTAGAGAGAGGCAGAAGAGGAAGTGGTTCCATCCTCTTTTCCAAATTGTAATACTGTGCACGTTTGAACTCTCATCGGCGAGTCTATCCTCGATTTGCCTATTGGCCTTGATAAGTGCAAATATAGAGAGAAGAGAAACAGGGTGAGCGAGAGAAAGAGAAGATAAATAGTGTGAGAGAGAGGCAGAAGAGAAAGTTGTTCCATCCTCTTTCCCAAATTTCACTACTGTGCACGTTTGAACGCTCATCCTCGTTGCCTTTTGGCCTTGATAAGTGCTAATATAGAAAGAAGGGAAAGAGGGTGAGAGAGATAGAGTAGATAAAGAGGGTGAGAGAGAGAAAGAGAAGAGAAAGAGGTCTAGAGAGAGAGAGAGAGAGAGAAGAGAGTGAGAGAGAGAGAAATATGGTGAGTCGAGTTGATCCTCGAGTTGCCTATTTGCCTTGATAAGTGCTAATATAGAGAGAAGAGAAACAGGGTGAGAGAGAGAGAGAAGATAAAGAGTGTTAGAGAGAGGCAGAAGAGAAAGTTGTTCCATCCTCTTTTCCAAATTGTAATACTGTGCACGTTTGAACTCTCATCGTCGAGTCTATCCTCGATTTGCCTATTGGCCTTGATAAGTGCTAATATAGAGAGAAGAGAAACAGGGTGAGAGAGAGAGAGAGCGAGAGAGAGAGAGAAGATAAATAGTGTGAGAGAGAGGCAGAAGAGAAAGTTGTTCCATCCTCTTTCCCAAATTTCACTACTGTGCACGTTTGAACTCTCAATCTCAAGTTGCCTATTGGCCTTGATAAGTGCTAACATAGATAGAAGGAAAAGAGGGTGAGAGAGAGAGAGTAGATAAAGAGGGTGAGAGAGAGAAAGAGAAGAGAAAGAGGTCTAGAGAGAGAGAGAGAAGAGAGTGAGAGAGAGAGAGAGAGAGAAATATGGTGAGTCGAGTTGATCCTCGAGGTTCCTATTTACCTTGATAAGTGCTAATGTAGAGAGAAGAGAAACAGGGTGAGAGAGACAGAGAAGATAAAGAGTGTTAGAGAGAGGCAGAAGAGAAAGTTGTTCCATCCTCTTTTCCAAATTGTAATACTGTGCACGTTTGATCTCTCATTGTCGAGTCTATCCTCGATTTGCCTATTGGCCTTGATAAGTGCTAATATAGAGAGAAGAGAAACAGGGTGAGAGAGAGATTGAGAGAGAGAGAGAGAGAGAGAGAGAAGATAAATAGTGTGAGAGAGAGGCAGAAGAGAAAGTTGTTCCATCCTCTTTCCCAAATTTCACTACTGTGCACGTTTTAACGCTCATCCTCGTTGCATTTTGGCCTTGATAAGTGCTAATATAGATAGAAGGGAAAGAGGGTGAGAGAGATAGAGTAGATAAAGAGGGTGAGAGAGAGAAAGAGAAGAGAAAGAGGTCTAGAGAGAGAGAGAGAGAGAGAGAAGAGTGAGAGAGAGAGAGAGAGAGAGAAATATGGGGAGTCTAGGTGATCCTCGAGTTGCCTATTGGCCTTGATAAGTGCTAATATAGAGAGAAGAGAAACAGGGTGAGAGAGAGAGAGAAGATAAAGAGTGTTAGAGAGAGGCAGAAGAGAAAGTGGTTCCATCCTCTTTTCCAAATTGTAATACTGTGCACGTTGTAACTCTCATCGTCGAGTCTATCCTCGATTTGCCTATTGGCCTTGATAAGTGCTAATATAGAGAGAAGAGAAACAGGGTGAGAGAGAGAGAGAGCGAGCGAGAGAGAGAAGATAAATAGTGTGAGAGAGAGGCAGAAGAGAAAGTTGTTCCATCGTCTTTCCAAAATTTCACTACTGTGCACGTTTGAACTCTCAATCTCTAGTTGCCTATTGGCCTTGATAAGTGCTTATATAGATAGAAGGGAAAGAGGGTGAGAGAGAGAGAAAGTAGATAAAGAGGGTGAGAGAGAGAAAGAGAAGAGAAAGAGGTCTAGAGAGAGAGAGAGAGAGAAGAGAGTGAGAGAGAGAGAAATATGGTGAGTCGAGTTGATCCTCGATTTGCCTATTGGCCTTGATAAGTGCTAATATAGAGAGAAGAGAAACAGGGGTAGAGAGAGAGAGAAGATAAAGAGTGTGAGAGAGAGGCAGAAGAGGACTACTGTGCACGTTTGAACTCTCATCGTCGAGTTGATCCTCGAGTTGCCTATTGGCCTTGATAAGTGCTAATATAGAGAGAAGAGAAACAGGGTGAGAGAGAAAGATAAAGAGTGTGAGAGAGAGGCAGAAGAGAAAGTTGTTCCATCCTCTTTCCCAAATTTTAATACTGTGCACGTTTGAACTCTCATGGTCGAGTTGATCCTCGACTTTCCGATTGGCCTTGATAAGTGCTAATATAGAGAAAAGAGAAACAGGGTAAGAGAGAGAGAGAAGATAAAGAGTTTAAGAGAGAGGCAGAAGAGAAAGTTGTTCCATCCTCTTTCCCAAATTTGAATACTGTTCACGTTTGAACTCTCATCGTCGAATTTATCCTCGAGTTGCCTATTAGCCTTGATAAGTGCTAAACTTGAGAGAGGAGAAACAGGGGTAGAGAGAGAGAGAGAAGATAAAGAGTGTGAGAGAGAGGCAGAAGAGAAAGTTGTTCCATCCTCTTTCGTGAGAGAGAGGCAGAAGAGAAAGTTGTTCCATCCTTTTTCCCAAATTTCACTACTGTGAACGTTTGAACGCTCATCCTCGTTGCCTTTTGGCCTTGATAAGTGCTAATATAGATAGAAGAAAAAGAGGGTGAGAGAGAGAGTAGATAAAGAGGGTGAGAGAGAGAAAGAGAAGAGAAAGAGGTCTAGAGAGAGAGAGAGAGAAGAGTGTGAGAGAGAGAGAGAAATATGGTGAGTCGAGTTGATCCTCGAGTTGCCTATTTGCCTTGATAAGTGCTAATATAGAGAGAAGAGATACAGGGTGAGAGAGAGAGAGAAGATAAAGAGTGTTAGAGAGAGGCAGAAGAGAAAGTTGTTCCATCCTCTTTTCCAAATTGTAATACTGTGCACGTTTGAACTCTCATCGTCGAGTCTATCCTCGATTTGCCTATTGGCCTTGATAAGTGCTAATATAGAGAGAAGAGAAACAGGGTAAGAGAGATTGAGAGAGAGAGCGAGAGAGAGAGAGAGAGAAGATAAATAGTGTGAGAGAGAGGCAGAAGAGAAAGTTGTTCCATCCTCTTTCCCAAATTTCACTACTGTGCACGTTTGAACTCTCAATCTCGAGTTGCCTATTGGCCTTGATAAGTGCGTATATAGATAAAAGGGAAAGAGGGTGAGAGAGACAGTAGATAAAGAGGGTGAGAGAGAGAAAGAGAAGAGAAAGAGGTCTAGAGAGAGAGTGAGAGAGAAAGAGAAGAGAGTGAGAGAGAGAAATATGGTGCGTCGAGTTGATCCTCGAGTTACCTATTTGCCTTGATCAGTGCTAATATAGAGAGAAGAGAAACAGTGTGAGAGAGAGAGAGAGAGAAGATAAAGAGTGTTAGAGAGAGGCAGAAGAGGAAGTTGTTCCATCCTCTTTTCCAAATTGTAATACTGTGCACGTTTGAACTCTCATCGTCGAGTCTATCCTCGATTTGCCTATTGGCCTTGATAAGTGCTAATATAGAGAGAAGAGAAACAGGGTGAGAGAGAGAGAGAGAGCGAGAGAGAGAGAAGATAAATAGTGTGAGAGAGAGGCAGAAGAGAAAGTTGTTCCATCCTCTTTCCCAAATTTTACTACTGTGCACGTTTGAACGCTCATCCTCGTTGCCTTTTGGCCTTGATAAGTGCTAATATAGATAGAACGGAAGGAGGGTGAGAGAGAGAGAGAAGATAAAGAGTGTTAGAGAGAGGCAGAAGAGGAAGTTGTTCCATCCTCTTTTCCAAATTGTAATACTGTGCACGTTTGAACTCTCATCGTCGAGTCTATCCTCGATTTGCCTATTGGCCTTGATAAGTGCTAATATAGAGAGAAGAGAAACAGGGTGAGAGAGAGAGAGAGAGCGAGAGAGAGAGAAGATAAATAGTGTGAGAGAGAGGCAGAAGAGAAAGTTGTTCCATCCTCTTTCCCAAATTTTACTACTGTGCACGTTTTAACGCTCATCCTCGTTGCCTTTTGGCCTTGATAAGTGCTAATATAGATAGAACGGAAGGAGGGTGAGAGAGATAGAGTAGATAAAGAGGCTGAGAGAGACAGAGAAGAGAAAGAAGTCTAGAGAGAGAGAGAGAAAGAGAGAGAAGAGAGTAAGAGAGAGAGAAATATGGTGAGTCGAGTTGATCCTCGAGTTGCCTATTTGCCTTGATAAGTGCTAATATAGAGAGAAGAGAAACAGGGTGAGAGAGAGAGAGAGAAGATAAAGAGTGTTAGAGAGAGGCAGAAGAGGAAGTGGTTCCATCCTCTTTTCCAAATTGTAATACTGTGCACGTTTGAACTCTCATCGGCGAGTCTATCCTCGATTTGCCTATTGGCCTTGATAAGTGCAAATATAGAGAGAAGAGAAACAGGGTGAGAGAGAGAGAGCGAGAGAAAGAGAAGATAAATAGTGTGAGAGAGAGGCAGAAGAGAAAGTTGTTCCATCCTCTTTCCCAAATTTCACTACTGTGCACGTTTGAACGCTCATCCTCGTTGCCTTTTGGCCTTGATAAGTGCTAATATAGAAAGAAGGGAAAGAGGGTGAGAGAGATAGAGTAGATAAAGAGGGTGAGAGAGAGAAAGAGAAGAGAAAGAGGTCTAGAGAGAGAGAGAGAGAGAGAAGAGAGTGAGAGAGAGAGAAATATGGTGAGTCGAGTTGATCCTCGAGTTGCCTATTTGCCTTGATAAGTGCTAATATAGAGAGAAGAGATACAGGGTGAGAGAGAGAGAGAAGATAAAGAGTGTTAGAGAGAGGCAGAAGAGAAAGTTGTTCCATCCTCTTTTCCAAATTGTAATACTGTGCACGTTTGAACTCTCATCGTCGAGTCTATCCTCGATTTGCCTATTGGCCTTGATAAGTGCTAATATAGAGAGAAGAGAAACAGGGTGAGAGAGAGAGAGCGAGAGAGAGAGAGAGAAGATAAATAGTGTGAGAGAGAGGCAGAAGAGAAATTTTTTCCATCCTCTTTCCCAAATTTCACTACTGTGCACGTTTGAACTCTCAATCTCAAGTTGCCTATTGGCCTTGATAAGTGCTAATATAGATAGAAGGGAAAGAGGGTGAGAGAGATAGAGTAGATAAAGAGGGTGAGAGAGAGAAAGAGAAGAGAAAGAGGTCTAGAGAGAGAGAGAGAGAGAGAAGAGAGTGAGAGAGAGAGAGAAATATGGTGAGTCGAGTTGATCCTTGAGGTGCCTATTTGCCTTGATAAGTGCTAATATAGAGAGAAGAGAAACAGGGTGAGAGAGAGAGAAGATAAAGAGTGTTAGAGAGAGGCAGAAGAGAAAGTTGTTCCATCCTCTTTTCCAAATTGTAATACTGTGCACGTTTGAACTCTCATCGTCGAGTCTATCCTCGATTTGCCTATTGGCCTTGATAAGTGCTAATATAGAGAGAAGAGAAACAGGGTGAGAGAGAGAGAGAGAGCGAGAGAGAGAGAGAAGATAAATAGTGTGAGAGAGAGGCAGAAGAGAAAGTTGTTCCATCCTCTTTCCCAAATTTCACTACTGTGCACGTTTGAACTCTCAATCTCAAGTTGCCTATTGGCCTTGATAAGTGCTAACATAGATAGAAGGGAAAGAGGGTGAGAGAGAGAGTAGATAAAGAGGGTGAGAGAGAGAAAGAGAAGAGAAAGAGGTCTAGAGAGAGAGAGAAGAGAGTGAGAGAGAGAGAGAGAGAGAGAAATATGGTGAGTCGAGTTGATCCTCGAGGTTCCTATTTACCTTGATAAGTGCTAATGTAGAGAGAAGAGAAACAGGGTGAGAGAGACAGAGAAGATAAAGAGTGTTAGAGAGAGGCAGAAGAGAAAGTTGTTCCATCCTCTTTTCCAAATTGTAATACTGTGCACGTTTGATCTCTCATTGTCGAGTCTATCCTCGATTTGCCTATTGGCCTTGATAAGTGCTAATATAGAGAGAAGAGAAACAGGGTGAGAGAGAGATTGAGAGAGAGAGAGAGAGAGAGAGAGAGAGAAGATAAATAGTGTGAGAGAGAGGCAGAAGAGAAAGTTGTTCCATCCTCTTTCCCAAATTTCACTACTGTGCACGTTTTAACGCTCATCCTCGTTGCATTTTGGCCTTGATAAGTGCTAATATAGATAGAAGGGAAAGAGGGTGAGAGAGATAGAGTAGATAAAGAGGGTGAGAGAGAGAAAGAGAAGAGAAAGAGGTCTAGAGAGAGAGAGAGAGAGAAGAGTGAGAGAGAGAGAGAGAGAGAGAAATATGGGGAGTCTAGGTGATCCTCGAGTTGCCTATTGGCCTTGATAAGTGCTAATATAGAGAGAAGAGAAACAGGGTGAGAGAGAGAGAGAGAAGATAAAGAGTGTTAGAGAGAGGCAGAAGAGAAAGTGGTTCCATCCTCTTTTCCAAATTGTAATACTGTGCACGTTGTAACTCTCATCGTCGAGTCTATCCTCGATTTGCCTATTGGCCTTGATAAGTGCTAATATAGAGAGAAGAGAAACAGGGTGAGAGAGAGAGAGAGCGAGCGAGAGAGAGAAGATAAATAGTGTGAGAGAGAGGCAGAAGAGAAAGTTGTTCCATCGTCTTTCCCAAATTTCACTACTGTGCACGTTTGAACTCTCAATCTCTAGTTGCCTATTGGCCTTGATAAGTGCTTATATAGATAGAAGGGAAAGAGGGTGAGAGAGAGAGAAAGTAGATAAAGAGGGTGAGAGAGAGAAAGAGAAGAGAAAGAGGTCTAGAGAGAGAGAGAGAGAGAAGAGAGTGAGAGAGAGAGAAATATGGTGAGTCGAGTTGATCCTCGATTTGCCTATTGGCCTTGATAAGTGCTAATATAGAGAGAAGAGAAACAGGGGTAGAGAGAGAGAGAAGATAAAGAGTGTGAGAGAGAGGCAGAAGAGGACTACTGTGCACGTTTGAACTCTCATCCTCGAGTCGCTTATTGGCCTTGATAAGAAGGAAAAGAGGGTGAGAGAGAGAGTAGATAAAGAGGGTGAGAGAGAGAAAGAGGTCTAGAGAGAGAGAGAGAGAGAGAGAGAGAGAGAAGAGAGTTAGAGAGAGAAATCTGGTGATAGAGAGAGAGTTAGGAAAGAGGACGCAAGCGGTTCTAATAAAATGTGCATCTATAGGAGATAATGCCTGGGAATGTGTTCACTGTTTTTGTTGGTTTGAAGCTGCCTCTTCCCCCCCCACAGTTTAACAGTGGTGTGACGTCAAGAGAAAGAGGGTGAGAGAGAGGGAAGAGTAAGTGGGTGAGAGAGAGAGAGAGAGAAAGAGAGAGAAAAAAAAGAAAGACGGTGTTGGTTTTGTGAAAAAAGTTGTTATTTACAATTGTTCGCCATTAGTGGATGTTGACGTCACGTCACGTGACATGACTAAGCGTTTTTTTTTTTAGTATGAATAACATTTTTTGTTTTAATTATAAAGTCTACACTTAATTTTATAGAAAATAATGTATATATAATAGAAAAAAAAAATTACTGGTTTTGTTGGATTCAAGTGGATCCCCCCCTCCAGTTTAAGAGATAGCAGGTCACGTGGTAATATACAAAATGGCTAGCGTAAATATAAAGATCGGTTTTTTTATCGACGAATATTTTGAAAGCTGAATTTTGTTTATTCCTGTACATTTTTTCCTGACATTTTTCGTTAAAACTCTTGTATAAATACTATTTTTAACCAGTTAATTACGTTGGAGACATTGTCATGGAGTTTAATAATCTATAGAACAAAGCAGAAGAGAAATTACAAAAGTATCGGTAAAACAAAGTTTTTATTTACATTTGTTCGCCATTACTGGATGTTGACGTCACGTCACGTGACATGACTAAGCGTATTTGGATGACGTAATATTAACATTAAAATGACAGGTTTTTTTTGGGGCCCCCCTGGGAGAGAAATGATCAGTTCACCCCCTTTTAATGGTCCGTTTGGTGTGAAATTTCGATATTTGTCATGCGGGTGATCAAGGTTCAATATGATACCTAATTTGTCAACTTTGGTTGTGTCTGTCAAAAGTTTGAGCTGAAGTCACGTCACGTGACACGTATTGAATAACGTTAAAATGAAAGTTTTTTGGGGGGCCCCCCCTGGGAGAAAAATGATCAGTTCACCCCCTTCTAATTGTCCGTTTGATGTGAAATTTCGATATTTGTCATGCGGGTGATCAAGGTGCAATATGATACCTAATTTGTCAACTTTGGTTGTGTCTGTCAAAAGTTTTAGCGTTACAAACAAACATACATACATACATACATACATACATACATACACACCGATTTTTGCCTTTTATATATATAGATGATGCCATGTACCCATCTAATAGAATGTGCCCATCTCACCCAATCTACCCATATCATCAAATGAACCCGTCTCATCAAATTTATCCATTTCGCGGGTGTCTTTCCAACAAATATACTTCTCAACCATTTCTGTCTATTTTTACAAGTTAATCATTTTTATTTATTTTTTATTCATTTATTTTTTTTTTTTTTTTACTAATTTTTTTTTATTCTTTTAATCAAAATTTAAAATCAGTTCTTTTGGAAATGAAGCGGAGATACATGCACCCACGGAATTGACCGGGGTCAAATGTTCGAATGAACGTTGGACAAGAGAGGTCGATATCTGATATGATTTCAAACCCGGTTTATGTTGAGTCAAATTGTATTAATCATTGTTCGAGGTTCGTCGAGTCTTTTAAATAGAGAGAGGTCGCTTCGTTACAGAAAATTGACGCGGCAAACTTAAACATCCTTACCAATCTCCCCTCCTTCTCTCTCTCTCTCTCTCTCTTTCTCTCTCTCTATCTATCTATCTATCTCTATCTATCTATCTATCTATCTATCTATGTCACATACTATCCTTTACTTAGTGTTTTTCTATCTATCTATCTTAAATATTACTCTCTCTCTCTTTCTCTCTCTCTCTCTATCTCTCTGTCTCTCTCTATCTATCTATCTTTCTATGTCACATACTATCCTTTACTTACAGTGTTTTTCTATCTATCTATCTTAAATATTACTCTCTTTCTCTCTTTCTTTCTCTCTCTCTATCTATCTATCTATCTCTCTCTCTCTCTCTCATTCTTTAATATTACTTTTTTGCCTCCTTTCTCTCGGTATTTATTCTCCACTCGTCACCCTCTCTCTTTCTCTGTCTTTCTCTCCCTCTCCCTCTCCTTCTCTCTCTCTCTCTCTCTCTCCCTCGCCCTTCCTAGTTTCTCTAAATAAATGTAATTTCATTAACAGTTAAACATATTATTTCTTTTTCTTTTTTTTTTTTTACTTTAAAATCACAAGAGTTACGATGTGTCTTCAATAAGTTTCCAGACTTTTTTTTTTCGTACAGGCATTTAAAATTTTCATAAACTCTTGAAACTTCAGTATGTTATTGCTATGCATCTTTTATCGTTCACTTTTATAGATATATAGATTTTTATTCTAATGTGTTTTAAATGTTTATTTCGATTTGTTATATTTCCCTCTATTTTAGAATATTAGGCGGTTTTTAATTCGTCATTTAAACCTGTGAAAATTAATTCTACTATCAAGAAACCCCACCGCGTCATCTTTCACATGTAATGTATTGCTGTTGGTCATTCTGTGGACGTTGCCTAGGAATGGAGAACCCGCGATTTTATTGCAACAGTTTTGTTAAAACGGGAAAAATATTTATCTAAGTAATCTTGTTAATGTAGTGTCAGGTTATTATCTGGTTATTACAGTTTATCTCCTTATTACTATGCATCTTATGAGATGATTAGCCAATTTTTTATGATTGTAGGTCCAAATGAACAACTATAGCAGGAATTGGAATACACCCTACTAAAGCCTGATTGTCACAGCTGGTGAATTTCAAAAATGCAATCTGGGCGTAAGGATACTTTAGAAGAACGATATGCAATTAAATTCTATTTTAACTTTGAAAAAAAATGCCACAAAAACGTATTGAATGCTTTAGACTGCGTTTGGACCATCTTGCATTAATCGAGCATCAGTTTCTGATAGATATAAGAAATTCAATGAAGGTAGGGGGTCTGTGAGGTATGGTGAGAGGTGTAGAAGGAGTTGGTTGGTTGGTTGGTTGGTTGGTTGGTTGGTTGGTTGGTTGTTTTTGTTTTACGTCATATCAACCCTTTTCGGGTTATTTAATGCCGAATCCAAAGATTTTGAAGAATTTTTTTTAATAGAATATATTTGTTGTTTTCACGTCGGTTTCTATTTAACCCATAGTTGGAACCCTAACAGGTACTACCACTCTGGGTCAGAGTGGACCTGGGAGCAATGGTAATTAAAGGGTGGCTCCACACTCTCCAAAGTCCACAAGCTGGGGCCTCACCACTGGATATAGTTTAAGGTCATATCCAGGACCCCCATTGAGGGACTTTTACCCTCTGCAGGGGGGCAGTCGGTGTATTCTAATGCCCCACCGACAGGGCCCGTAGAAGGAGTAAATAAGTCAGAACACCAGAGTTGATTGGCCAAATAAAGAATTTCATGAATAAAAACAGTCGTGTATGTATAGAGACAATAAGTGCACAGTTTAATGTTAGTGTGGGAATTGTGCACACAATTATTCGCGAGGAACTGAAGATGTGAAAGATTTATGAAGTATGTATCAATGGTGCAGTTTACAACTCTATAATTGTCAAAGATTGATTGGCCAAATACAGAATTTCGAAGACTATTAGACCAAGATGTGCATCAACACATTTTTCACGCTCCCTTGCTTTTTGTGATTTTTTGGTTATTCCCTAAGCTCAAGGAAAACCTTAGAAGTTGTAATGAGACAATTGAGATGATAAAAAAGGCTGTGACGAAGATCATTGACACTCTCACAGTCTTCCAGGGGGGTATTAGAACAATGCAACACCTGCATTGCAGCCGGAGGAGATTACTTCGAAGGGGGTTAGAGTAGTGTGTATGTATTATCAATAAAAGTGCCCATACGAAAAAGTCTGGAAACTTATTGAAGATACTCGTATTTTGTGTTTCGTTGTTTTTTTTGTTTTGTTTTGTTTTGTTTTTTTAATATGAAAACCGGCTTTGAGTAAATATCAAATGCAGGTTGTCCAAAAAGTCACTGAAATAGACACTCGAGGATAGTGTCTAGTAGACAGTCAAGTTCTCTCCAGTAAGTATTCAAGTTCTCTCTCAATAGATCTTCAAGTTCTCTCACACATGCATGTGCACAACATATTTTGGTTGTGAATAAAAGCTACACATATTTCACAAAAATATGATTTCACTGTAAAGCTTCCTCTTGGCACGATTCGTCTTCAACTAAAACAGGCAATCAATAGACTTGATTTAAAAATGAGCGATTTCATAAAGTATTTATATTATGGATTTTATAAAAAACGTAAACCGTATTAGGCCTTATTCATTAATGATGAAACCTTTACCAATACAATCACATTAAATGGATGAAAATAGTGCTAGGATAGTGTTTAGTAAACATTCAAGTTTTCTTCAGTAGGCATTCAATTTCTCTCATATGTATGTGCATGTGTTCTAATGGTATAAGGCCTTAATCATGTTAAATGGATCAAAATATATCGAGGAATAGTATCTACTAAAAATTCAAGTTCTCCCTAGTAGGCATTTAAGTTCTCTCACACATGTGCATTGCATAATGTTCGATCATATTTTGTTTGTGAGTAAAAGAAGTGCCACATCCTTCACAAGAATATGATTTCACTGTAAACCGACCACCTGGTGCGATGAGTCTCCAACTAGAGCAAGCAATCGATCAATTTCTCTCCAGTAGGTATTTAAGTTCTCTCACACATGCATGTGCATATGTTCTAACATATTTTGTTTATGAGTAAAAGTAGAGCCACATACTTCACAAGAATATGATTTCACTGTAAACCGACCACCTGGTGTGATGAGTCTCCAACTAGAGCAAGCAATCAATCAATTTCTCTCCAGTAGATATTTAAGTTCTCTCACACATGCCTGTGCATATGTTCTATCATATTTTGTTTGTGAGTAAAAGTGCCACATACTTCACAGACTTGATTTAAAAATGAGCGATTTCATAAAGTATTTATATTATGGATTTTATAAAAAACGTAAACCGTATTAGGCCTTATTCATTAATGATGAAACCTTTACCAATACAATCACATTAAATGGATGAAAATAGTGCTAGGATAGTGATTTTATACAAAATATATATATATATATATATGTATATATATATATATATATATAACAAAATAGGTTGGAGTCGCTGAATAACTCATCCTCCCGTTAAAGCGGTTCCATCCTCTTTCCCGAATTTGACTACTGTGCACTTTTCAACTCTTATCCTCGAGTGGCCTATGGGCCTTGGTAAGTGGTAATATATATTTTATACAAAATATATATATATATATATATATATATATATATAACAAAATAGGTTGGAGTCGCTAGATAGATTTTTTTTTAGTTTTGCTGATATCTTTTTGTAACTTCAACAAAATCTGACTTTGTCGAATTTATTATTTAAAAATGCAAAACTCAAACAACTTTATTCATAAAAAAATAAAATTATTTTAAATGTTGCCCATTTTCAGCTTCGCATATTTATACTCTTTCAAAAACATTATTCATGACAGATTGCAGAATCTCTGGATTGCGATTTAACCTCCTTATCCCGAAACGCCAAACCCTAAATCCAGCGAATATTGAAGGGAGATATCAGAAACAAAATATGCGAAGCTGAAAATGGGCAACATTTAAACATTATTTTTCATAAATAAAGATTGTTTGAATTTTGCATTTTCTTTTATACCTCCAATATTTTTTTTTGTTGTTTTTTTTTTTTACACGGTGGTCACCACTTATCAAGGCCCGGAAGCCACTCAGGGATAAGGGTTATTGCAAGTACAGTACGTTAGTGTGGAAATTTAATGAAGTGTTTACTTAAGAGGACGGTTCATTAGGAATTTGTTAACGCTGGACTTGAAGACATCCAAGTTGTAGTCAGGTGGGAAGCAGGCAGACGGAACAGAGTTCCACAGGCGTGCAGTTCTAAGAAAGAAGCTTTGTTCATGGAATCTACGTTTAGGTTTAGGCACAGATAAAGAGTGGGGGAAATTTTTTAGTCATATTTTGTTAAAACTACAGAAAGATATAATCAAAATAAAGAATCTATTTAAGTTCAAAACCCGGCAGTGACTTTTTGGATATTTTAGTCGTTGCTTTTTTTTTGTTGTCTGTGGAAATTCAGCGCGTTTTATGGCTTTGTGTGAAACCCCAAAGTCACTTTCCCGCCAAATTGAGAATGTAACTTATAAAAAAAAAACAAAGCAACCATTAAACGAACCATTCACACATGTGGTTTCCAACAAACACGTATTTGTTGCACTTGTGTACTTGTGTACTTGTTGCCAAATCGGGAAACAAATCGAATAATAAAAGTTATTTCACATACGTGCATGGTCGCTGCTGATTCATTCTTTTTTTTACCGTTAAGCCGCGACCATCTTGTGCTTCTGTTCAACTCAAGACGAATCTACTCACGCACGGAAACATGGATACTTGATGAAGATATATCACGTAAATTAATTATTATTTTTTCTTTGCCTTAAAATGATCGACGCACGCGGGCAGAATTTAGAGGCAACATCCACTTAGATTTCTACATTGTCAGAAACATCTTATCTTTCTGCTTCGCGACTCGGACTCTAGAATCCCCGTTCCATCCATCAGGCTCATGATCATTCCTCTCTAATTATAATATAGTTTACCATATCTGTTATATTGGTCTTCTGGGATCGACTTTTCCCGTCACTGGTCGATGAGTTGTAAAAAGCATCTAAGGCGAAAACACGACGTCGATTTTCTAGCAAGGATACTTGATGGAGAGATGCCACATAAATTACTTCTTATTAATTTTTTTTTTCTTGGCTTAAAAACGGTTGATTTATACTGGCAGAGTCTAGAGACAACATTCACTTAGATTTCTACATTGTCGGAAGATTCTTATCTTTCTGTTTCACGACTCGAACTCTAGAATCGCTGTTCCATCCCCCGGGCACGTGATCATTCCTCTCTAGTTATGACATAGTTCACCATATCTGTTATCTTGGTATTCTGAGATCAATTCTTCCCATCACTGGTCGATGAGCTGTAAGGAGCATCTAAGGCGAAAACACGACGTCGATTCTCTAGCAAGGATCTTTTTATTTCATCTACAAGTGAACCTTTGCATTCTTGACTCAAGCTTTTCTGCGTTTCTGTCGGTGCATCTTTCTTTTGGTCTACCAACTTCGACTCCAATAGATTCTCTACTCTCATCTACTCGCGGCTCTGTGGTACCAGTTTTCAAGAATTCTGGTGAAAGAACTGACCCAATAAATTATCTCCTCCGTACAAACTCGACTTTGCAATGATTTGTTCTGCTTTTGACAATGAAGAGACGTTGTGGTCCTGCCTTCTATTCCCATCTGTTCATCTTTGGTTTCTCCTTGCAAAACATCCACGCCAAGAAAGCTTTCTTTCTACTGCAACTCCATAGGCTTTACATCAAACGGAATTTTCTTTTCAAGAACTTCCCTGAGGACTACAACATGATTCTCTTCAAATCAATTTAAAAAAAAACTTTCTCATTATTGTTACGATGACTGAACTTATGAGTTCTTGATCTGAAAGTTCCATCTCTCTGTTGCAGATATGGACGGTGTGAGACGCTAAGAAAACAACCCTGTCACAGATGTGCGTCAGAAGCAGAGATGCGTCATTGGATTCCTGACTAAAGAGCATTGAGAATTGCTGTGACTATGTAGAAAAATAACTTCTGTTGCACAAAAGGCGGCTCGTTTTAATGGTACGACTCCGTCTTCGTAGCGCTTCACATTTTTTAATTAAAAATAAAATAGAGGACTTTAAATAAGTTCGGAAGCCAATTTCTGAAAGTCGTTCAGCAGGTAGGACACTGGAATTAAATTAACTCTTCTCGGTATGATGCAATCAAATACACAACTCCCTCTTTTAGAGTACAAAATTGAATTTGAAATCTAGTGGGGGTATGATTTTTTTTTTCGTTTCGGTACAGTCCTTTTCTCAAATGACTGATATTTTTACTCTTTCTCTGCTCTTTGGTTATTTTCATGGAAAAATGCTCAATTCTTAGTGCCCCATGGACAATGGTAAAATACGCTTAAATATGATATCTTAGTTCATGCAGTTCCCGTATTCTTTATTAATTAGTAGTAGTAGTAGTAGTAGTAGTAGTATATATTAATATCAATTTACCCGATATATAGTAGTTATTTCAAAAGTAAAACAAAATATGACTTGGGTGCTATCAGCTAAAATCGAAACCAAATCATATAGCTCTCCAACCTTAGTTGTTACCGTTTAAGCTATCGTCAAATAGGTAATAAAACCTTATAATTTTACTAACTTTATCACATAAATGTACATTTGAGCATGCGTACAAGAGTACTTTAAGTCGACTTAAGCCTGCCAAGTTTCAATTTGTTAAAATGTTTACCCTTTAGCAGCTATTTTTACAGGTTAAAGACCAAGTCGTATTTTTCCACATGTCCAAATTTCCTATATATCAAGTGTCAAGATTATAGACCTAAAATTGACGGAGGAGTTTGGTAGTGACCGTTCCTCAGACAGACAGACAGACAGACAGAAAAACAACATCACTTTTATATAGATAGATAAATCCTTTTTATTAATTGTTATAGTCCTGTTAAATTTTACAAAGAAAAACAATACAAAAATAAGGTAACAACATGCATTGCAAAGCATGCAATAAGTGAGTTGTTCGTTGTAGCTGATAAATGTGACACAAGGTCGGTTTAATGTTGGAGATTACCAGCTCCCCTCAAAAGGGGATTCTGCAAAAATAAACTTGCCTTAATATGGAAGGGTTTACCCCTCCATTGACTAAGGACAATTAATTTAGGTGCAGCATCTGTGCAGACACCACACTTCAGTAACCAGTCCAGTACAAGTACCGGGTGTCAATTTGGTATTTATTTGCTTCCCCACGAAACAAAATGTGGCACAAGGTCCCATAAAAAAGGGCACTCTGGCAGTTCGTAAAAATAACATTGCCTTAGTATAGAAGGGTTTCCCCCTCCATTGACTAAGGACAATTAATTTGAGTGCAGCATCTGTGCAGACACCACCCTTCAGTGACCAGATCAGTAAAAGTATCGGGTGTCGACTTACACCTTACAGCTTAGTCTTCCGGCATTTATTGAGATTGGAATAGTCTATTAGTAGGTCACACAGATTACCTCCACCACAGCAAATAAAAATAAATACTGAAAATGTCGTGAACATCGGGTAATTCTCTAATTTTTGGTTGAATTTTGTTAATATTCATAAAAATATGTTGCAAAGAAATTTTTCAGTGGTTTTGTCGTTGTCGGATTGCCGTTCTATTAAGTCCTAGGAGATCCACGATTTCAGGATTGACCTACTATGGAATGTCGACTGGACTATTCAGGTATTTTTGTAGGCTAGAGTGAGCCTATTTTAGTATGCTGGAGTTTCAAAATCCTGCGACAATATAGGAGCATTCCTGCTTTTCCTTTCGGGATAAATTAAGTTCCCCAGTCTGCAACTACAATCAGCTGATATATTTGCAGCTTACCCCACGGCATACAGTCCTCCGGCAACTTTTTAAATGTTCAGAGGGCTAACGAGTCGCACATATCTAGTAAGTTCCTGTCGCACTGACACATGCTTAAAAGTCTTTTCACGCTGCCGCATAGTTAAAAAATCTCTCCCGCGTCAACACATGCTTTTTTATCTTCCTTTTTCATTTTTTCATTCCTCTTCCTCCGCTGTGACGTCACCTCATGCCGCTGCTGCTGGTGGTTGCTACTGCTGCTGCTGTTACATATGTGTCCGGATTTATTTGTCTCCTCCCACGAGGGCAGAGTAAAACACAAGGTCGGCTTTTAATGTGGAGAAAATCCAGCTCCCTAAAAGCAGGGGTACTCTAGATAAGAACAAAAAAATATTGTCTCAGTCATGAACGATTTTTCCTCCACAAGAGTTGAAATAGCGAAGTATTTCTCAGTTTGTTTCATTATATGACAAAGTTTTCAGAAATCAACCCGCCCTCAATTCTTTCCTGGGACTAACCCTCAGAGATCCATTCTGGGCCCAACTCTCTTCCTGATCAACATCAATGACTTCCAAAACACATACTTACATCATTCGTTGACATCTATGCTGATGACACGACCATCTACGGCAACTCATCAAAGGCCGTAAATGACAAAGTTCTCTCTGATTCTCTCTCATCTGGACTCTAGCGCGTGGTACAATGGGGGAAGAGGTGGCTGGTTACTTTTAATGCATCTAAAACCAAGCTCCTATCTTTACATCATCGACGCTCTGGTCCCCATCTGGTATCAATTGAAATGGATGGCTCTCGAATAGGGGAAGCTTCATGTTTCGATAAGCTTCTCGGCTTGACCTTTACTCCTGACCTGAAATGGAACACGTACATCAAGTCTATTGCCAAGGTCGCTAGGAAAATGGTAGGATCCTTTTACCGCTCCAGAAGATATCTCACTGCTGATGCAATTCTTTATCTATATAAAAGCCAAGTACGTCCAAGGATGGAGTACTGCTGCCATATCTGGGCAGAAGCTGCTAAAACACTCCATCTGCCTTGGCAGAGTACAAAATAGGCTTCGTGGCTTAATGGAGGATGCCCTTTTCTCTTCTCTGCAACCTCTCTCTCACAGGAGAGACGTTGCGAGCCTGTCTTTGTTTTATCGTTACTTCCATGGCAAGTGCTCCTCTGAGCTCCAATCCCTGGCACCCACTCGCCGATTTTTCACAAAAAAACACCCGTCTAGCTGAAACCACTGTGAAAAACTTTCCTCACTCTTTATCTGAGTCAAAACCAAAATGTAGATTCCATGAACATAGCTTCTTTCTTAGAAGTTCAGGCCTGTGGAACTCTGTTCCGTCTGCCTGTTTCCCACCTGACTACAACCTGGATGTCTTCAAGTCCAACATAAACAAATTCCTGGTGAACCGCCCCCTTAAGTAAGAAACTTTATCAAATCTCAACACTAACGTACTGTACACGCATATGCCCTTATCCACGAGTGGCTTCCGGGCCTTGATTGTGGTGACCACCTTTTGAAAAAAAAACAAAAAAAACACTTGATCTCTATATGTGATTTTTTTTTTTTTTACAAGGTGTTCCCCACTTATCAAGACCCGGAAGCCACTCATGGATAAGGGTTACTGTAAGTACAGTACGTTAGTGTGAATATTTAAAGTGTCTACTTAAGGGGGCGGTTCATCAGGAATTTGTTTACGTTGGACTTGAAGACATCCAAGTTGTAGTCAGGAGGGAAGCAGGCAGACGGAACACAGTTTCACGGGAATGCAGTTCTAAGAAAGAAGCTTTGTTCATGGAATCTACGTTTTGATTTAGGCATAGATAAAGAGTGGGGAAAGTTTTTGACAGTGGATTCAGCTAGACGGGTGTTTTTTGTAAAAGATTGGCGAGGGGGGGGCCAGAGATTGGAGTTCAGACGAGCATCTGCCATGGAAATAACGATAAAACAAAGATAGGCTTGCAACGTCTCTTCTGTGGGAGAGAGGTTGCAGGGAAGAGAAAGGGGCATCCCCCACTAAGCCACGAAGTCTATTTTGTACTCTGTCAAGGCAGGATAGGCTGTTTTTAGCAGCTCCTGCACCAGATATGGCAGCAGTATTCCATCCTTGGACGTACTTGGCTTTTATATAGATAGAGAATTGCATCAGTAGTGAGATATCTTCTGGAGCGGTAGAAGGATCCCACTATCTTTCCAGCGACCTTGGCAACAGACTTGTTCCATTTCAGATCAGGAGTGAAGGTCAAGCCCAGATACATAGATATCCGAATATTCCATTAAAGTTTTCCTATACCTCTCAAACCAGTTATTAATGAAGTTGAGAATATAATTTTCTTCTCCCCAATTTAATATTTTAATCTATATTCCTATAAATTTATTTTTTGTTTTTGTTTTTTTGTGTATGGATATTCATATTAAAACCCATTCTTTTCTATTTAGTTTTTAAAAAGAACAACTATGTTATATAAGTGTCGTGGAATTCCATCAATCTGCAAAAGATCGAGCTTATTTGCATATATTTTAATTAATTCCCTATTAGTTTTATTTTATTACATGTAATTATATTCATGCAAATATTCTACATGATTTATACTTGCGTAATATTTGCGTAAAAATGTTTTAGTAAACCCAAACCTCTTTCTACATATATGTATATATTCGTATATATATTTGTTTTAAAAATTTTGCCTACGGAATCCTCTGTCAATTTTTGGTCTACAGACATGAAACTTAATATATAGGGTATTCGGGTCCATGCGAAACATTATATTTGGGTTTTAGCCGAGGAAATCCTAATAAAACTGAGAAACTTGAAAAAATGGAATTTCCCAGATGAAGGTATTGCGAGAAATAATTTGCCCGGTGGACTAATTCGCAAAAAAAAAAAAATTAACACATTAAAAATAATAAAGATAATGTTGTTCGTAAAATTCCGTCTGTGTTTGTTTACAATAGCACGTCAGCTGATATTTGGGCTTGACGATGAATGCCCTGGAAAAGTCACTTCTGATTAATGTTTAGTTTTCAAATATGCAAATGAAGAAATGATTTGCAATGGTTCTAAATGGTACCTCTTCTTTTATTGTAAATTGAATTCATTAAAAAGAAAAAATTAAAATAAAATGGTGAGCTACACAGGGACTTGAGCAGGATACCATTTGATCTCTAGTCGAATATACTACCACTGAGCTATATATCCAGATGACAATTAATCTGTTTTTTAAAGAAGAAATGATTTGCTGGGATTTTATTCTCTCCCTTGGCCAGTGTAAAGTAAAATATGTTTTCTGCTACTGCTGCTGTTGCTGCTAATCTCTTTGCACACTCTTTCATTGCTGGCCATCTTTCATTGCTGCTGATAATTTCCACGCGCTCACGCACACTATGTTACAGATTTTTAGGATCGGATTTTTTTCGAGTTTCGATACTTATCGGATGAATTTCAGTACAAAACATATCTAAGAACACTACCAGACATATAAATTAGCTTTATGTGAAATTTGCAAAAGATAGGCTCAGCCGTTTCGGAACCTATTAGAAAGGAACTCGTATCCACACACACACATATACACACACACACACACAGCACACAGCACACGCACACACACACACAGTGACTTTTTTGCAGAAATAAGAAAAAAATTAATTTTATAGAAGGTAGAACATTTCATAGGTTGTACGGGTAGACTCAAAATTTAAAAAAAAATTACACATCCATAACATGATAACGATGTAACTTTCACTTTCAATACCCGTCCCTAAATGTTTTCAGTTAAGTAAAAAACGACTTGCCGTTCGGCTAGTTTACTTGGAGTTGAAATAAGATTACGTGATACAAGTTCGTCTTTTGTTTTAAATTCGAAACGATACAACTCACAACAGCGCTTGTATTTCCCTAGTAAACCTTTAACCTTCCGTTCGATCGAGGGTTGCCCTTTTTTTTTCGTTACTCTGATCTTGCGTGCTGACCAGCCTGGTCTTGTGCCTAGTAATCGTCATTATACAAAAGTGGGACACATTCCCATCAGGCTGCAAACCAAGTGACCCACTTAAACCGGGACGACATTAACAAATCCAACTCGTCGCACCTGCCTCCATTCTAAAGCGCAGTTGGACGTTATCACCAATCAACAAAATTACCGCGATTTAAGCAACGTTCCATCGAGCTTTTAACCTCTCTCTCTCTCTCTCTCTCTCACACACACACACACACACACACACACACACACACACATTCTATCTCTTTCTTTCTCCCACGCCTCTTCAACCGCCAGGAGACGATGTCGCATTTGTCATTTGTCATCTTATTTCCGGTTAAACCTTTCGTGTGGCCATTGACATCCATGACACCGTTCGACAGAAGAAATGTTCATGATCAACTTCTAGGGAGGTTAAGATTACTCTAAAAATAGCAGCACTTAGACCAAATTCTAATCTTTCTCTCTCTCTCTCTCATATATATATATATGTATATATATATATATATATATATATATATATATATATATATATATATATATATATGTCTGTAAAATAAGATACGCATCAAGTTCGCTTGGAAGCAAAATCACGACGTTATATTAGGAAAATAAACAAATAGTTTACTTGTTTGAAATTAATAATATAAATATATTTCGGAGCTACACTCCATCCTCAGTATGTTGTTTTATTTCTTTTTTTCTCTTCTTCCTTACCATGTTGTAAAGTTGGAGAAAGAGGAGTCTGCTTGTACAGAGCCGCGCGTTGTATCTCAGCGGTTGTGTTTTGAAATGTTAGAACTCACGACCTCAACGTTATTCTCGCGTTGCCTACGCACAGTTCCAACATTTCAAAACAAAACCACTGAGATACAACGCGCGGCTCTTTACAACTTTACAACATGGCAAAAAATAAGAAGAAAAAGATAGAAGGAAAACAAAATACTGAGGATGGAGTATACCTCTGAAATATATTTATGTTAAAAATTTCAAACAAGTAAAATATTTATTTATTGTACTAATATTACGTTGTGATTTGGCTTTCAAGCGCACTTGATGCGTATTTTATTTTAATCAAATTAAATCAACGTTTCTATATGGAACTTACACCCTTGACGATATATCTATATCTGTATCTATATCTATCTATCTATCTATATCTCTCTATCTATCTATATCTGTATATCTATATCTATCTATCTATATATATATATATATATATATATATATTTGATGCGTATTTTATTTTATTCAAATTGAATCAACGTTTCTATATAAACTCACACCCTTGACGTATGTGTGTGTGTTTCAACTAAAACGTTTGTTGTAATATGTTATTGTAGGAAATAAATAACAAAAACAAATCAATTACACATCGCTGCAAGTCCTCGTTTTGTTTACTAAATCCTTCCTGATTGATTAGACAGGTTGGGAGCAAACACTAGGGTTTCGTGCTTACACAATCATCAGTGTAGGATGACAATTCCTGCCGGTCGGGAGATTCGAACACAACCATGAGCCACCTTTGACTCCATTTGAAGGGAATTAACAACTATTAAACACTCAGTGTGAGCGCAGACATTAGACAATCGAGAGTGTTCGAACGACAGGAGTCGTGAACGTTGCACAAATTAAATAATAATTATTCTTTAATGCATAAAGACCAACAGTGTTTCATGCTTACGCAATATCCGGTGTAAGAAGTGATAATTCCTGCCGGTCGGGAGATTCGAACCCAGCAACGAAACCACCTTTGACTCCATTGGTGGAGTATTTACCTTATATATGCTTAATCGCTAGTTGAGTATGATTAAATTTGTGCTTATTATTTAATTAAAAACTAATCTCTATTAATCCCTAACTGTACATCGAATTTATGCCATAACACCTAATTCGTTGCACCTTATCATAACAAAGGTCCATACAAATTTTTAGTAAGATCGCTCCAATAGTTTCCGAGAAAAATTGAAATGACAAACATGTTAACACGCATACACACACAGACACAGACACAGACACACACACACACACACACACACACACATATATATATATATATATATATATATATATATATATATATATATATATATATATTGTGATTAAGGGAGGTGGTTTTTGATCAAAACTGCTGGGGAGCCATGATTTAATATACTGTTTTGTTTTTAAATCCCCGAAAGGGTGTTTTATGGTGAACAACTGATGATCAAGTCTGTTGCCAAGGTCGCTGGAAAGATAGTGGGATCCTTCTACCGTTCCAGAAGATATCTTACTACTGATGCAATTCTCTATCTATATAAAAGCCAAGTACGTCCAAGGATGGAATACTGCTGCCATATCTGGTGCAGGAGCTGCTAAAAAAGCCTATCCTGCCTTGACAGAATACAAAATAGACTTCGTGGCTTAGTGGGGGATGCTCTTTTCTCTTCCCTGCAATCTCTCTCCCACAGAAGAGACGTTGCAAGCCTATCTTTGTTTTATCGTTATTTCCATGGCAGATGCTCGTCTGAACTCCAATCTCTGGTCCCCCCTCGCCAATCTTTTACAAAAAACACCCGTCTAGCTGAATCCACTGTCAAAAACTTCCCCCACTCTTTATCTATGTCAAAATCAAAACGTAGATTCCATGAACAAAGCTTCTTTCTTAGAACTGCATTCCCGTGGAACTGTGTTCCGTCTGCCTGCTTCCCTCCTGACTACAACTTGGATGTCTTCAAGTCCAACGTAAACAAATTCCTGATGAACCGCCCCCTTAAGTAGACACTTTAACGTACTGTACTTACAATAACCCTTATCCTGAGTGGCTTCCGGGCTTTGATAAGTGGTGACCACCTTGTAAAGAAAAAGATCTCTTAAATTAATAGTAGGACTATAATGAATTTCAGAGAGCAAGTTGATGCATTGATTACAGGAGATTAAATGACTTACTAGTTTTCCAATGGATGTGAAAAACATATAAAAATTAAATACGTTTTTTTATAGTTTTAAAGGTTAAAAAATTTCCAAGACTATATATATATATATATATATATATATATATATATATATATATATATATATATATATATTATTATTATTATTATTATTATTATTATTATTATTATTTATATAGTTTTATTAAAGTATAGTTTTATTACAGTATAGTTTTATTAAAGTATATTTTTTAAAGTATAGTTTTATTACAGTATAGTTTTATTAAAGTATAGTTTTATTAAAGTATAGTTTTATTACATTAGAGTTTTATTTAAGTGTAGTTTTATTAAAGTGTAGTTTTCTTAAAGTATAGTTTTATTACAGTATAGTTTTATTAAAGTATAGTTTTCTTAAAGTACAGTTTTATTAAATTGTAGTTTTATTAAAGTAAAGTTTTATTAAAGTATAGTTTTATTAAAGTATAGTTCTAGTAAAGTATAGTTCTAGTAAAGTATAGTGTTGTATCAGTATACTTTTAGTACAGTACAGTTGTATTAAAATATAGTTTTATTACAGTATAATTTTATTACAGTACAGTTTTATTAAAGTATAGTTTTATTAAAGTATAGCTTTATTAAAGTATAGTTTTATTAAAGTATTGTTTTATTAAAGTATAGTTTTATTACAGTATAGTTTTATTAAAGTATAGTTTTATTAAAGTATAGTTTTATTAAAGTATAGTTTTATTAAAGTATAGTTTTATTAAAGTAAAGTTTTATTACAGTATAGTTTTATTAAAGTATAGTTTTATTAAAGTATAGTTTTATTAAAGTATAGTTTTATTACAGTATAGTTTTATTAAAGTATAATTTTATTAAAGTATATTTTTATTAAAGTATATTATTATTAAAGTATAGTTTTATTAAAGTATAGTTTTATTAAAGTATAGTTTTATTACAGTATAGTTTTATTAAAGTAAAGTTTTATTACAGTATAGTTTTATTAAAGTATAGTTTTATTAAAGTATAGTTTTATTAAAGTATAGTTTTATTAAAGTATAGTTTTATTAAAGTATAATTTTATTAAAGTTTAGTTTTATTAAAGTATAGTTTTATTAAAGTATAGTTTTATTAAAGTATAGTTTTATTAAAGTATAGTTTTAATAAAGTATAGTTTTATTAAAGTAAAGTTTTATTACAGTATAGTTTTATTAAAGTATAGTTTTTTTAAAGTATAGTTTTATTAAAGTTTAGTTTTCTTAAAGTATAGTTTTATTAAAGTATAGTTTTATTAAAGTATAGTTGTATTAAAGTATATTTTTATTAAAGTATAGTTTTATTAAAGTATAGTTTTATTAAAGTATAGTTTTTTAAAGTATAGTTTTATTAAAGTATAGTTTTATTAAAGTATAGTTTTATTAAAGTATAGTTTTATTAAAGTAAAGTTTTATTAAAGTTTAGTTTTATTAAAGTATAGTTTTATTAAAGTAAAGTTTTATTAAAGTTTAGTTTTATTAAAGTATAGTTTTATTAAAGTTTAGTTTTATTAAAGTATAGTTTTATTAAAGTTTAGTTTTATTACAGTATAGTTTTATTAAAGTATAGTTTTATTAAAGTATAGTTTTATTAAAGTATAGTTTCATTAAAGTATAGTTTTATTAAAGTATAGTTTTATTAAAGTTTAGTTTTATTAAAGTATAGTTTTATTAAAGTATAGTTTTATATAAAGTATAGTTTTATTAAAGTAAAGTTTTATTACAGTATAGTTTTATTAAAGTATAGTTTTATTAAAGTATAGTTTTATTAAAGTTTAGTTTTATTAAAGTATAGTTTTATTAAAGTATAGTTTTATTAAAGTATAGTTTTATTAAAGTATAGTTTTATTAAAGTATAGTTTTATTAAAGTATAGTTTTATTAAAGTTTAGTTTTATTAAAGTATAGTTTTATTAAAGTATAGTTTTATTAAAGTATAGTTTTATTAAAGTATAGTTTTAATAAAGTATAGTTTTATTAAAGTAAAGTTTTATTACAGTATAGTTTTATTAAAGTATAGTTTTTTTAAAGTATAGTTTTATTACAGTATAGTTTTATTAAAGTATAGTTTTATTAAAGTATAGTTTTATTAAAGTATAGTTGTATTAAAGTATATTTTTATTAAAGTATAGTTTTATTAAAGTATAGTTTTATTAAAGTATAGTTTTTTAAAGTATAGTTTTATTAAAGTATAGTTTTATTAAAGTATAGTTTTATTAAAGTATAGTTTTATTAAAGTAAAGTTTTATTAAAGTTTAGTTTTATTAAAGTATAGTTTTATTAAAGTAAAGTTTTATTAAAGTTTAGTTTTATTAAAGTATAGTTTTATTAAAGTTTAGTTTTATTAAAGTATAGTTTTATTAAAGTTTAGTTTTATTACAGTATAGTTTTATTAAAGTATAGTTTTATTAAAGTATAGTTTTATTAAAGTATAGTTTCATTAAAGTATAGTTTTATTAAAGTATAGTTTTATTAAAGTTTAGTTTTATTAAAGTATAGTTTTATTAAAGTATAGTTTTATATAAAGTATAGTTTTATTAAAGTAAAGTTTTATTACAGTATAGTTTTATTAAAGTATAGTTTTATTAAAGTATAGTTTTATTAAAGTTTAGTTTTATTAAAGTATAGTTTTATTAAAGTATAGTTTTATTAAAGTATAGTTTTATTAAAGTATATTTTTATTAAAGTATAGTTTTATTAAAGTATAGTTTTATTAAAGTATAGTTTTATTAAAGTATAGTTTTATTAAAGTATAGTTTTATTAAAGTTTAGTTTTATTAAAGTATAGTTTTATTAAAGTATAGTTTTATTAAAGTATAGTTTTATTAAAGTATAGTTTTAATAAAGTATAGTTTTATTAAAGTTTAGTTTTATTAAAGTATAGTTTTATTAAAGTATAGTTTTATTAAAGTTTAGTTTTATTAAAGTATAGTTTTATTAAAGTAAAGTTTTATTAAAGTATAGTTTTATTAAAGTATAGTTTTATTAAAGTTTAGTTTTAATAAAGTATAGTTTTATTAAAGTTTAGTTTTATTAAAGTATAGTTTTATTAAAGTATAGTTTTATTAAAGTTTAGTTTTATTAAAGTATAGTTTTATTAAAGTTTAGTTTTATTAAAGTGTAGTTTTATTAAAGTATAGTTTTATTAAAGTTTAGTTTTATTAAAGTATAGTTTTATTAAAGTTTAGTTTTATTAAAGTATAGTTTTATTAAAGTTTAGTTTTATTAAAGTTTAGTTTTATTAAAGTATAGTTTTATTAAAGTTTAGTTTTATTAAAGTATAGTTTTATTAAAGTATAGTTTTATTAAAGTTTAGTTTTATTAAAGTATAGTTTTATTAAAGTATAGTTTTATTAAAGTAAAGTTTTATTAAAGTTTAGTTTTAGGTAAGAAAATCTGGTCAATAAACAAATATGCAACAAATAAATGTTATTAAAAGATAATTTACTCGTCTACCTACTTTTATTGAATTATTTATTTATTTATTGCTCTTTTAGTTTGACTCGCAACACTTTTGCTTCCTGCAGGACTTTTAAACAAAAGCCTATCCAAGGAGGTTTGTCTCCGCGTCCCTTTCAAAATGTTACGGAAATGCTAGTGTTATTAAAAAGATCTTTAGCGTGACTTGTACTTTTTCTTTTCAACAAAAGCAGTTTTCTTCCATCTCATCTACTGTGTAGATGTCACCTTCTCTGGTTCATTTTCCTCCTTGTTGCTGATCTCTTTTAATATCTCCGTCTGTTTTATGGCCTGTAGTTCCTTCAACTCCTCTGTTGTCAGTTTCTCCTCGTGCTCCTGCACAAGTTCATTCATATCCTCCTCATCTTCCATCTAGCCCCATGGAGTTTCTCAGGGAAACAATCCTGCCCAACACTACCTCGGACCCAGGTTGGGGATCGAGCTCTTCAAAGTCTCTTTCAACAGCAATGAAATTAGGCCACAAATTTTTCCAGGCAGAATTCAATGTGCGTTTCAGAACGCCCTGCAATGCAGTATCAATAATTTTCAAAGTTATGGCAATGTTGAAATGTTCCTTCCAAAACTCACGAAGATTTATTTTAGAGTCGTCTGTGATTTCAAAGCATTGCCGGAACAATTGTTTACTGTACAGTTTTTAAAGTTTGAGATCATCTGCTGATCCGTGGACAGGAGGATTGGAGTGGTATTGGGGAAGAGGAAGAGCTCCCGGATGAACATGAAATCTTCAATTATATCGTCTTCTAAGCCGTGAGGGTGCGCCAGAACATTGTCTAGAACGAGCAAATATTTCATTATCCTGAAGATATTTCTTCACTGAAGGGTCAAACACTAAATTCACCATTCAATAACGAACTGCCGGCTTTTCCCACGCTTTTGCATTGGCCATCCGCATAACCTGCAGTCTCTCTTTTAAGACTTTATAAATGTTAAATGCACTTTGTTTCTCTGCATGATACACCAGCAGTGGGTTTACTTTGCAGTCACCGCTAGCATTAGCACATAGTGCGAAGGTTAGACGATCTTTCATGGGCTTGTGGCCCAGCAGCCTTTTCTCCTCAGCGATGATGAATGTCTCGACGCGGTTAAACATTTGCTGCGGAACATAATTTTCTTGCGAAATTATTGCAACGAAGTACTGCTTAAACTCGTCCGCATGTTTAATATCTGCACTCGTTGCTTTCCCATGCCTTACCTCTTTTTGAATTTCTGTGATTAAACCTAAACGTAGATTACATGAACAAAGTTTCTTTCTTACAACTGCACGTCTGTGGAACTCTATTTCTTTTGCCTGCTTTCCAGCTGACTACAATTTGGTCATCTTCAAGTCCAATGTAAACAAGTTCTTGAATAGCCGTTTCCCTTAAGTAATCCAATTTACTAAATTTTCTACTACAAACGATTACTTCGATATTGTCTCAGTGACTACCGCAGACTCGTTATCCTCGAGTGGCATCCGGGCCTTGATAAATGGTGACTCCTTTGTAAAATAAATCAAATTGTGCTGCAAACCTACTATGTACAAGTGTCAAAAAGTCTTCTAATATTTTTATCGGGAAGTAAAAGTCACTTATGATGCCAAAAAAAAAATTATATTTCCTGAACGAGATGAAAAAAAAAAAAAACAGATTTGATATGATGTCATCTTACGTCAGTATTGGACATGTGACCAAAAAATTATAACATAAGACTTCCTTACCAGTTTTTTCCCTTTTATTTACTTTTTTTTTAATTTTTATTTTATTTATTTATTTTATTTTTTTTTTTTGTTGTTGTTTATGCTCGTCTTTGCATGGAACTGACATGCGAAGTAATACTGACATTTAAAATTGTCTTTTTTTGTTTGCTTTTTTGTTTGCTCTTTGGAGATTATACATGTGCTTGTATTTTACGAGAAGTTTTGTGATCGATCTGTCTGTCTTTCTGTCTGTCTGTTTGCCTGTTTGTCTGTCTGTCACATTTTCACTTTCAAATCGCATTTCAGTCGCTAAACACACGTTTAAAATGGACGTATTTTATTTTAGATTCAATCATGCATTTCTAGAACCTCTCTACGTCGGTCTTTCACACTTAAGTTTGAAAAATCACATTCGTTGGTCTGTCACGTTGAAATAAAAACATAGCAATTCGTTAGTCTGTCGCACTTAAGCTTAAAACAGCATTTTATGCGGTATGTTGGGCTTAATTTCGGAATAGCATTTTAGTTGGTCTGTCACGCTGTAATGTGGTGACTCTCCCATCGATTTTAAGTTGTTGGGAAATCTGCATGTTGCGTCTTACGCGTGTTTCATTGAATACTAAGAAATTCACCAAACAAATCGCCAGAGACATATATTTGAAAAAACTCTTCAGCGATGAAAAAAAAAAATTTTTTTCGAGGAATTTATATACGATATTAAAGATTTGTTTATATATACATACATATATACACACACATATATATATAACCTACCGCCACACGTTAACGCTGAAATATTAACTGCTTGTCTCTCTCTCTCTCCTTCCCACTTATTTTTTATCCTTTTTTCTCTTCCTCTACTTCTGTGTTCAACGTTTTACCCCTCACATCTATCTTTTTCACACTTTCTCTCTCTCTCTCTCTCTCTCTCTCTCTCTCTCTCTCTCTCTCTCTCTCTCTCTCTCTCTTTCTCCCCTCCCTCTATTCCTATCCGTGTCTGGTTTAAGATTTTAAACTCCCTTCGCCTCTTATCACCTTCCAATGTTTTTTTTAACTTGACTGCTGCTGATATTGGCTGATTGAAGTTCTTTTTTGCGCTTTTTCTGATATTTTTTCCTCGTCATAATTATTTTGGTAAAGTCTGATAAAATTATTTTATCGTTGTAATTAAGATAAAACGGTTATAAATAAATATATACATGTGATCGAACTATCTCTATATTGCACTGTAGAGAACCATGCTTCAATTGTGCTCTAAGCAGAAACATTCATTTCAAACGCGCCCTTGTCATATCAAAGAACGTACTGTTGATTTTGTATGCATGGCCTTACTGCTTGCGCGGTTATAATGGTTTGAATTTATGTTTAAAATGAAAAATTCAAACATCCTGGTGCAATTGTACTTATTTCGAACACTTTCCTATCATATCAAAAAACCTACTGTTGATTTTATATATCGGGCCTTTCGGCTTGTGTGGTGATAAAACTTCTCAAATTCACTTGCGATGTTAGGCTGTGTAAGGTGTTAACTTTGGTAATAATTGTCTGTTTAATCTTCATCGGATTTTTTTAATTATCGATACTTATCGAAGACATTCCCATGCAAAATCTATCTAAGACATAGTGTACATTCGTGTTAAATTTCATAAAAATCAGCCTAGCCGTTTTCATGTCCATGGGGAACGAATTCACACACATACAGACATACATAAAGAGACAAAGTTATTTTTTATATAACCTCTATCTCTACTATTATATAAAAATCATTTTGTGTGAGTTACTTCCTCATGGCTTCCGAAAAGGTTCAGCCTATCTTTTGCAAATTTCGCACAAAGCTAATTTATATGTCTGGCAGTGTTCTTAGATATGTTTTGTACAGAAAGTCATTCGATAATTATCGAAAATCGGAAAAATCGGTTCCTAAAAATAGTCTTTCTTCTCTTATAGATAAAAAGAAGAATTTTTACAAGGGAATATTTTACGTTACACCGGCAAGTGAGATAATAAAATCTTAGAAAATCATGTTTCTTTAAAAAGAAAAAAAAAAGAATTATTGACGTCTGGAGATATAGATCAGTAGTAGAGCATGGCAGGTGCTCGTCTGAACTCCAATCTCTGGTCCCCCCTCGCCAATCTTTCACAAAAAACACCCGTCTAACTGAATCCACTGTGAAAAATTTCCCCCACTCTTTATCTGTGCCTAAATCAAAACGTGGATTCCATGAACAAAGCTTCTTTCTTAGAACTGCACGCCTGTGGAACTCTGTTTCTGTCTGCCTGCTTCCCACCTGACTACAACTTGGATGTCTTCAAGTCCAACGCTAACAAATTCCTAATGAACCGCCCCCTTAAGTAAACACTTCATCAAATCTCCACACTAACGTACTGTACTTGCAATAACCCTTATCCCTGAATGGCTTCCGGGCCTTGATAAGTGGATACCACCGTGTAAAAAAAAAGAGCATTGAAATGATCTCCTGTGTATGAACCCGGGTGTACCTCACCATTTTATTTTAATTTCTTTTCTAATTAATGAATTCAATGTACGATAAAAGAAAAGATACCATTTAAAATCGCCGTAAATCATTTCTCCGTTTGCATATTTTACAACTAAACATTAATCAGAAGTGACTTTTCCTGGGCATTCATCGTAAAGCCCAAAAATCAGCTGACGTGATATTGTAAACAAACACAGACGGAATTTGATGAACGACATTATCTTTATTGCAATTCTGAATTTTTTAGATGAGATGAGAATCTTTGTATTATTTTGATTAACCGGATAGTTATTCTCATCTTGGGTGTTATTGGCACGAAATATATATATATATATATATATATATATATATATATATATATATATATATATATATATATATATATATATATATATATATATACACCGATGAAGATTTAAGGATCGGTCGAAAATATGTACTTATAAAAAAAGTTTTTTAATTTTTTTTCATAATAGTATTTTGTATTCTTGCACGTCACCAATTGAAAACGAATAAAGAAAAGTTATAAGCTTTTATACTTTTCGTATTCTTTTTTATACATTTCCATTCATATATATATATATATATATATATATATATATATATATATATATATATATATATATATATATATATACGAGCAAACAGCTAATAAAACATGTTGAAACCACTTTGAAATAAAATCCAAGTTATATATTTGGATTTGGATTTTACCGTCACTGGATTATTTATCTTCCATCAGACTATCCATTCATGTGTAATCACCTTTTTCTTCGCCATATTCCCTCTGCTTCACTTTTTTGTTATCAAGTAAGATCTTTGACTTACTTGTTGTTTCATCAAATACTTTTGCATGCAAAATCCGATCCCGCAGTTTGCTAATTCCTACCCTCTGATGAGAAGGAAAATATTTCTTCGAAACTCCGCAGATTAAGGACTATCCACTTACCAAGTGTTTCCTTTTCAGATTAAATGTTTTTAACTCTTTTTCAAAGTGTTTTTAACATGTTTTATTAACTGTTTGCTCGTATATATATATATATATATATATATATATATATATATATATATATATATATATATATATATATATATATATATATATATATTTAAAAGAGTGTAGCCATCAACAATTGTGGGTTTTTTATAAAGGTTTTCATCATATTTTTATTTTAAAATATTTTTATAACGCGTTTCGAGCTTTGGGTGTGCACTCTTCAGATATTTTCGTAAAAAGTTTTTCTTTAAAATGGGAGTTTGTAGAATTGCCTCCGCTGATATTAAATATGTTTTTCAGAGTGGTGTTCAGACATTCTGTTGTTGGTGGTGTTCAGACATTCTGTCTCCAACTGTAAGTGTTCAGTGTCCGGTCAAAGTTATTTTCAAAGAGTGTTTTTTAGTCCATATGGTGAAGGTTTTTATGGTTTTTTAGGGTTCTTTTTAAAGACTTTCTTTCCCCATGTATAGCATACACTCACACACAATCACACACGCATACATATATATTCATGTACATGTACACATGCACACGCACGCAGGCACACACACATACACACACGTACATACATAGAAATATATGAAGGAGCATACATATATACATATATACATACCCACCTACACACTCACACACGTACTCGCATACATCCACCGCTAACAATTATTTTTATTTTTTTATTTTATATATATATATATATATATGTATATATATTATACATATATATTTTCCCCCTTCCAAAACACGCATGTATACATGCGCTTAATCATTCAGATATACGTACACGCACCCACACACACACAAGTAAGATGGAGAATAGGTAGAAGACATATATACACACATACATACATATATGTACACACATATATGTATGTGCACATACACTCACAAACATCCGCATACTATGTGGGCACATACACATGCACACACACAGACATATGCAGGGGCTCACACATACGCGTATATCCATATCCACACGAACACATTTACCCACTCATACACGTGCATACATATGTATATATATATACATATACACACACATACATACGGATGTGTATACACTCATCCACCCATATATATATATGGGCACATGCACTCACAATCACACACACACATACATATTCATACATCCCACCTTATGTATATATTGGTTGAAGTTTCCTTTCCAATCCAAGCACATATGCATACATGGATTCGGTCACCCAAACATAAGTGCACGTACAATTAACCTTCTGATAGTCAAATGGCAACCCATCATATGTAGAAACTTAGATGACCCGTGTAAACTATGTTTAAATAAGAAATTAGCTATCTTAAAATTTATTAAACTGAAGAAGTGAAATAGCAAATTTATGTATACACAAAATAAATTTTACCTTAGGATAACAACGCATAAAAAAATAAATAATAATATAAGCTAAAATGTAA
>NC_136503.1:93799592-93802092 GCF_053919585.1 Euprymna scolopes | reverse complement strand
TTTTGTATGAATTAAAATATAATATTTAAGCGTATTTTACGACCATTCAACGCCGGGTGGCCTGCTAGTATATATATATATATATATATATATATATATATATATATATATATATATATATATATATATATATATATATATATATATATATATATATTAAGTAATGTGATTTATAATTTAAAATTTAAAAATCAAATTTTAATTAAATTAAAAATCCGTTTCATAAGAAGGAACAACAACAAAATCAATTATCTGTACGATCGTTTCGGAAAACAATGCTTTTTATTGTGGTATACATCAAGTTATGTAGAATAATTATATATAGTTTTTTGGTAAGCAAGGTCTCCTCATCAGCAAATTTTGGAGGGTTTTTATTGAATTTAAAAGACACCATAAATAAACCTAGCATTAAAAGTAAGGCAGGTGAATCTTTTAATTTTTCTTTTTTTCTGAAATCAGGAACTGTGGTTAAAGTAGTCATTTATACATATATATATATATATATATATATATATATATATATATATATATATATATATATATATATATACAATAAAGAAGTAAAACTTATGTTTACAAGCCAAAGGTTCTGCCTCTAATTGAAAAAACTTTAACACTTTGAAAAAATGTTCTTCTTAGCCCGCATGCAAACTGATTGTTTCTACAGAATAAGTGAATTGCCCTCATTTTGGATTTTTAGTTTTGTTTGCTACGTCAATATTGCACATTACAACTCGGATTTCTTGGCCTTCGGGACAAGATCAAAGTGTAGCATCTGTTCTTCAGAGAATGTTTTGACTCTCGAGTATATATCCGACACAGTTAATCGAGAACCACATCACTCTATCTAAAAACAATCAAAATTATGAAAAGAATATTCTTTTGCCATAACCCTACTTATAAACAATTCGCCTTTGGAACAACTTAATCAATGCCTTTGGAACAACTTAATCAATGAATTTCATTTGCATTTTTAGTCGCAAGCAAGCGTCGGTCGGTCGGCCTATCGGTCGGTCTGTCGATCGGTCTGACGGTCGATCGGTCTGTCGGTCGGTCAGTCTGATGATCGGTCGGTCTGTCGGACTGTCCGTAACACTTTTGTGCTTGGCCTTTTTGGTTAAGATCAAAGGTTTGTTGTCAATACACGCTGTTCTTAGATTTTTATGCTTTCCTTGGCCTTTTGGCCAAGATCAAGGTGTAGTGTCTGTTCCGGCAGATGCTGTAAGCAAGGACCATGTGTGGGGGTTACCGCACATATGGGATCTTGGTCAATGTAGGGGCGACCCTTCATACCAATTGTCACTGTCCGGCTCCCCTGCTCCCCGTGGAGTTGGTCCCCATTTCCCTTTCACGCCTCACATTAGGAGTCGGCCTTGTACCTGATTTGCTCGGTGCGGGAGCAAATAAATACCCTTTTCTTGGCCTTTTGACCAAGATCAAAGTGTAGTATCTGTTCATACAACATGCTGTACTTATTGTGATATAAAATGGGTTAGGGTTATGCTTGTAACTTTGGGATATCACTTTTCTGTATTAATTTAATGTAAAATGATCACCCACTTTACAACCAGTCAGTCTCAAAGCCATTCAAGTCATTCTCCAGATTATTCAAGTTTTTTTTAAGGATTCCAGTTATTTTTAAGCATTCAAGTCATTCTTAATGTCATTCAATTCATCCTTAAGTTCATTAAAGTCATTCTAAGTCATTTACTTTTTATTTATTTAAGTCATTTCGGCCCATTTTTCAGTCATTTTTAGTTTATCTTTTAAAATTTCATGCCAATCCTACATTCACGCATTCATTCATTACACAAGAGCACGCGACTAATGGCTATCGGCCTTGTTTGTTTTTTTCATCTTCCATTTCTTTTCTTTTTATGTACTTTTTGTTACATATATGATTAGTTGTTATATAATGCACTTTTAATTTATGCCATACCTGCAAATTCATAGCTTCGCTATAATATTCATTTGCATATATCTTTCCTCTGATGAAAAGAACGCATGCTTTGAAACTCTGCGGATTAAGCTTAATATTTTTTTAGTAACCTGTCGAAGAAGAATTCAATTCGAACTTATGCAACGTTCACAGATTCCTCTCGCTTGAACACTCTAGACTATTTACTGTCTGCACCCGAATTTTTTAGTTTATTAGCGTAGTCCGGGGTTAAAGGCTCAACAAATTGAGTCAAAAGTAGCTTCGTGTCTAGGCTCGAATCTCCTGATCAGTAATAATTGTCCATATTATAAGAATTCAACAATTATATTATATAATAACAAAGCAAAGGCTTGCTAATAAAGTAATCCGGTTTGTATTACTGTACACATAGATTCGAAAAAGTTGTAAAAAACAAATATATAACAAATTAATGTTATCAAAGGCAAATACGTTACTTGTCTACCTAACTGGATAACTTTTTAGCGTTTTCATTAAATGTAACATGTTTATTCGTCTCGAAAAAAATACATGATATATTTGAAAAACGAAAATGGCGGCGGA
>NC_136503.1:93792092-93797092 GCF_053919585.1 Euprymna scolopes | reverse complement strand
CTCCTCTTGCGCTTCTGCTTGTCGTGTGTCATGCGTTGATTCTCTGCCCTGTCGGCTCCTAGGCTGATGACGCAACGCCAGGCCGAACGTTTAGCAGCGCGACTCTCCCAAGACTGGGGGCTGATGTCAAAGTCTTTTAGGGACGTTCTCAGACAGTCTTTATATCGTTTCTTTTGGCCCCCTGCATTCCGCTTTCACTGGCTGAGTTCCCCATAGAAAAGTTGTTTGGGGATTCGGCTGTCATGCATGCGATAGACATGGCCTGCCCACCAGAGCTGGGTTTTGCGGATTATGGTGGTGATGGTATGGAGCCCCGCGCGCTTCAAGACTTCTGTGTCAGGAATTCTGTCTTGCCAGCGGATGTTGAGAAGATTACGGAGGTATCTGAGGTGGAAGCCATTCAACTGTTTTTCATGTCTTTTATATGGCGTCCAAGTTTCATATGCGTAGAGTAGGGGTGTCAGGACGACCGCTCGGTATACTTTTAGTTTGGTTGCGAGTGTAATGCCTCTTCTCTTCCACACATTGTCTCTAAGTCTTCCAAATGCACTGCTCGCTGTGGAGATCCTATGGTTAACCTCAATGTCAATGTTGGCGGTGCGGGAGAGGGTGCTGCCAAGGTAGGTGAATTGCTCCACAACATGGATCTTCTGCCCTTTGACAGTGATGTCGGGTTCATGGTATGCATCTCCTGGAGCGGGTTGGTACATAACTTCTGTCTTCTTTGTACTGATGGTGAGACCAAAGTTGTCACAACTGGTGGAGAATCCGTCCATTTGACGTTGCATCTCTATCTCATTTGGGGCATTAAGGGTGCAGTCATCGGCAAAGAGAAGGTCTCTGATGATGGTTTTCCTCACTTTCGTGACTGCCTGCATTCGCCTGATGTTAAACAATTCCCCGTCACATCTGTACTTGATGACAATGCCAGAGTGACTGCGTGTGTGTGTGTGTGTGTGTTATGCACACAGGGTGATGTGCTGCGTAAGTGTGTTAGCTATAAGGTAGCGTCTTGGCTTACGCACTATCTCGCTCTCAGCAACCACCACTGGCTAGCCTTGCGCGAAACGAGAAGCCGAGTGCGTAAGTCTTCTCCTGTCAGTACACAGCCTCTCCATCATCAAGACCTCTGCTGTGCCTCCTCGTGGTCACACACGGTAACTGGTTGTCATGCGACTCCAGGCTGAATCAGTAGAGGATCTCGGAACAGTAGGGAGTCCCAGAGGGACTGTTGCTACGGCCCACCGATGTGTGGACATGCCCTGACACATTACCAATCCCTATCCCAGCCATGGGTCAAATATATATACATACATATATATACGCATACATATATATATACATATACATATATATACATATATATAGATATACATATATATATACTTATATACTTATACATATATATAGATATATATATATATACATATACATATATATAGATATACATATATATATACATATATATATATATATACATATACATATATATACATATATATACATATACATATGTATACATATATATACATATATATACATGTATATACATATACATAGATATACATATACATATATATACATATATATATACATATATATGCATATATATATACATATATATATATACATATACATGCATATATATACATATACATATATATATGCATATATATACATATACATAAATATATATACATATACATATATATAAATATGTGTACATATACATATATATAAAATATATATATATATAAATATATATACATATGCGTATATATAAATATATATACATTTACATATATATACATATATATACATATACATATACAGATATATACACATATATACATATTTATATTTACATATATATACATATGTACATACATATATAAATATACGCACACACACACACAAATATATATATATATATATATATATATATATATATATATATATATATATATATATATATATATAGTGTAAAGCGGACATCCGGTTTTTTCATATCCGGTATACACTGTACATTAACACAGGCTCTGATTTGGAACCAGAGAAAATCTATTTTATATCCATTTTTTTTATATTAGGCTAACTTCTATCCGGGTTGTACTATATATATATATATATATATATATATATATATATATATATATATATATATATATATATATATATATATATATTTCTCTATTTCTTTTTCTCTTCCTCATCATTCTCTCTCCATTATATTTTTTATTAGTTTTCTTTAGATTGCCCCTCCCTCTTTACATCTTATAATTAAAGTTCTGTGTTTTAAAGTTTTTTAACTCCAACTTTTAAAGAGTTCCTACCTAAAAAAAAATCCATTATTCATTGAACATTTGAATAGTCAAGTCGCTGCCTGATGATATCTGTTGTTTGATTGAAACAAATGGCTGTTTGTAGCAGCGGGATGTAAACATGTTTATTTAACAATAAACAAGTATATATATATATATATATATATATATATATATATATATATATATATATGTATATATATATATATTATTAGTATCATTATTATTATTATTAACTAGCATATAAATGTGTGTGTGTGTGTGTGTGTGTGTGTGTGTGTGTGTGTGTGTGTGTGTGTGTGTAGCACAAACAAGGGTGATGAGATCAGATCGGTAGAAGCTAAAGAAGCATTAAATATTATTGATTTCATCAATTTAACCCGGCAATACCCTAAAGATTACCCGTTTTCTCAATTGGGAGGACACACGCGAGTACTTCCTCGTAATCGAAGGCAATTAGTTGGCTGATTATCAAGATTAAACTTAATTCGATTTTCGGCCATTTTGAATTTTCTCATCAAAATGCGATATTTCTTTGTCATTGTAAACTAATCACCCTAATCTAATGTATGAACTCTGCCAGCAAATAATTTGTGTCGCCTTTTCGCATTCGTTCGATTTGTGAGAAACCTTAATACTGACTATCAACAATCTATATGGACCCGTGGCGTAAGGATTAAAGGCGTTGGTCAGTTCTGCGTAACAATCTTTTGGATTTTTTTAATATTGCTCACATGGTGGACCACACCAGAATTTAAGCCACACGCCAAGTCGATAAATTGTAACATAGCGTTCATACGAAATGACGTCACCGGTAAAGAAAAAAAGACTATAAAAATTAGAAAGAGGTCACGAAAGAAACCTCGAGCACAGAAGGAGAAAACGTTCTAGATCACGTGAAGCGTGGAGAACGTTCGGGATCGCGTGGGTGACCCGGCGGCCATAAAAATGAGGAAATAAAAGTTGTTGTTACAAAAAAATACGAGGTGAAGATATTTTCTATCCACAATCTATACGGACCCGTGGCATAAGGATTAAAGACGTTGGTCAGTTCTGCGTAACAATCTTTCGAATTTTATTGATACTGTTCCCACGGCATGTTACGTTGTTGCTCTATAATAAAGGGTTGAGTGTTTGTTGCGTCATCTCTAATAATGGATTAGAAGAGATGACGTGTTATATTATATATTTATGTTGTATCATAAAGGGAATCGTGTGTGAGTGACATGAATTTTCAGAACCTACCTCTGCTTCTTCGATGTTGGACCATCTGGAAATTTCTCGTCCTGGAGGGAGACTTGATACCTGTTTTTGGATGAAGATTCAATCACTCCAAGACAAGGAATTAGTTCTATAGTTTATTTCACTTTTCCCAGATGTCCTGCAGAAGGTGGAAAGTGAAATCGGCCTGTGTGGGTTCTTCTTTTACACACGTGAAGAGGAAGAGACAAAGGGAAGCCATCCGTTGTCTTCTGAGTCCAAATCAAATCTCAACGATTCAGCTAACCTGATCACATGACTCACACGCAATCCAATCAGCTGATCTTGACTTTCGGTCAACGTGTCTACACTATAACTCACCTCTTCCTCTCTCTCTCCCTCTCTCTCTCTCTCTCTCTCTCTCTCTATTCCTTAACATTCTCTCTCTCTCTATTCCTTAACATTCTCTCTCTCTCTCTCTCTCTCTCTCTATTCCTTAACATTCTCTCTCTCTCTCTCTATTCCTTAACATTCTCTCTCTCTCTCTCTATTCCTTAACATTCTCTCTCTCTCTCTATTCCTTAACATTCTCTCTCTCTCTCTCTCTATTCCTTAACATTCTCTCTCTCTCTCTATTCCTTAACATTCTCTCTCTCTCTCTCTATTCCTTAACATTCTCTCTCTCTCTCTATTCCTTAACATTCTCTCTCTCTCTCTCTATTCCTTAACATTCTCTCTCTCTCTCTCTATTCCTTAACATTCTCTCTCTCTCTCTCTCTATTCCTTAACATTCTCTCTCTCTCTCTCTATTCCTTAACATTCTCTCTCTCTCTCTCTATTCCTTAACATTCTCTCTCTCTCTCTCTATTCCTTAACATTCTCTCTCTCTCTCTATTCCTTAACATTCTCTCTCTCTCTCTCTATTCCTTAACATTCTCTCTCTCTCTCTCTCTATTCCTTAACATTCTCTCTCTCTCTCTCTATTCCTTAACATTCTCTCTCTCTCTCTATTCCTTAACATTCTCTCTCTCTCTCTCTATTCCTTAACATTCTCTCTCTCTCTCTCTCTATTCCTTAACATTCTCTCTCTCTCTCTCTCTATTCCTTAACATTCTCTCTCTCTCTCTCTATTCCTTACATTCTCTCTCTCTCTATTCCTTAACATTCTCTCTCTCTCTCTATTCCTTAACATTCTCTCTCTCTCCTCTATTCCTTAACATTCTCTCTCTCTCTCTCTATTCCTTAACATTCTCTCTCTCTCTCTCTATTCCTTAACATTCTCTCTCTCTCTCTCTATTCCTTAACATTCTCTCTCTCTCTCTCTCTATTCCTTAACATTCTCTCTCTCTCTCTCTGTATTCCTTAACATTCTCTCTCTCTCTCTCTATTCCTTAACATTCTCTCTCTCTCTCTCTATTCCTTAACATTCTCTCTCTCTCTCTCTATTCCTTAACATTCTCTCTCTCTCTCTATTCCTTA
>NC_136503.1:93765744-93791992 GCF_053919585.1 Euprymna scolopes | reverse complement strand
TATACGTATATATATGCATATACATATGTATATACATATATGTATATATACATATATGTGTATATATATATGTGTGCACGTGTGTGTGTGTGTGTGTGTGTGTGTGTGTGTGTGTGTGTGTGTGTGTGTGTGTGTGTGCATATATATGTATATCCAGCATAGCATGATAAAATTGTCGTCCTTGAAAAAACAACATGATTCCATTTTCGTTTGGTGAAAACCCGGTTTTCTTTTTTTTGTTGCAGGCCATGTCCTGGTTGGCTAGTTCTGTAGAAATCACAAAGGCGATAGGAGCCGTCTTCTATTTAAAGTGATAAAATATTCAATCTACAAGATTGGAGATGCATCGCTTTACTGAGCCAAGTTATGATAACAGGACCAGTACCAGCACTCTCAAAATACATCTGGGGATGTGTGCAAATAAAACGGACGCACCCAGTGTGATGAAAACAAAGTTTTGGGCCATGGTTATCATATTTGATGTCGTTTCAAATGAGGGCCACATCATGCTACGTTACATTTTCGAAGTCAGCTTGAAAGGCAATACCAAAGCGTACCTGGATGAGCTGAAGAATACGGTGATCCTCGAGTGGAATCAGGTGGCTGCTAGCAGACGCTGGGCGTGGCAGCAGGACTCTCCGCCGGCCACAAGTACAAAGAGACCCAGGCTTCAGAAGGAATGTTGTACCCTTCTCTCACTAAATATAGAACTTTTATATTTTATAAGGAAAAGTAAAAGAGAAAAAGATGCAAAAAAAAATATTCAATTACATGTAACTAGAGATTTCATATATATATATATATATATATATATATATATATATAAAAGTGAAAGTGTCTGTGTGTGTGTGTGTGTCTGTGTACATTTCCCTACGCAATAACTCTGCCAATTTTTAGTCTACCGACTCGAAATTTGATATACAGGGTACTGAGATTTGGCAAAAGCTATGTGATCGGTTGTTGGCTAGAAATTTGGCGATTAAGGGGTTAAAGTTCGACGATTTGACCTTTGAGAACTCTACCAAACTCCTTCGACAATTTTGGGTCTACACACTTGAAATTTTAGATATAGGTTCCTTGGGCATGGATCTAACTCGATTTGAGCCCAAAACAATAAATTTCAAGGGGTCATAATAGGGGTCAAAGTTTAAAAAAATTGACCGCTTTTTTTTTTTTTGCTCAACATACACCTCCAAATACCCGGGCAACGCCGGGAACCCATGCTAGTATATATATATATATATATATATATATATATATATATATATATATACTTAATTTACTCACATAAAATTAATATACGAAAGTATAGATTTATGCGTAAGCCTTAAGTATTTACTTCAAAAGTGCTCAATACGTAGGTAGAGCTAGTTAGTAATTTATAAAATATATATGGCGATTAAGCTACACTGAATATTCGGCGTTTCATACACTCTAGGACTCATCTGACTTATGTGCGAATTCTGTCGTTGTTTATCGTTTTTATATGCTCATCTTCTATTGAGATTTTAGGTAGCCAATCAGTTTTCTAGTATCCACCGCGCCCTTTCTATCAGCCAATGGGCATGCATTTTATCGGACAAAGGATCTGCTTTAAAACTAGGTTAGTGTTTTTTTTTATTGTTAGTTTATATATAAATATATATATGTGTATATACATATATGCACATATATATATATATATATATATATATATATATATATACATATATGTGTGATCGTTTATGTATATTCATGTTTATTTAATTTATTTATTTGTTTATTTTTTTATTGTTTTTGTTAGTTTTAAAACTATTTTGTATCGCTATCCTAGAGTAAATTTTATCTTGTGAACACAGTTATTTGCTATTTCTCTTCTACAGTACAGGGTTCGAGGGTCATTACTAAGTCTTTGAAAGACTTTATTAAGTTTCCCTACACTAAGACACTATCACCATAATACCTCATTCTTACCATGGAGTTTATCTACTTAAAGTCTCCCCAGCGTATTTGTTGGCTTTATCCTGCAAACTTAACAAAAAACCAAAATTATATGTACAAAGTTTGTTTTTTTTTTTAAATAAAACTAAATGAGAGATGAGATGATGGGGAGGGGGGGCAAGCTAAGATACACCCAAAGGCGGAAGTGGGGGTCGAGAGTCATTCTAGCTAAGAGCTAGGTCTTTGAAAAGACTTTATTGAGTTCCCTAAACTAAGACACTATCACCATAATAACTGATTATTACCATGGAGTTTATCTACTTAAAATCTCCTCAGCGTATGAATATTTACATGTTAACAAAACAAAAATTATATATACAAACAGAAAGGATTTTTTTTTTAAAATAAAACTAAATGAGGGATGAGATGATGGGGAGGGGGGCAAACTAAGATACACCCAAAAAGAAAGAAAAAGAAAACAACTAAACAAAATTCCTATGGGGGCGGGTTAGAAACGGATCCTCCCAACCTACTTCTAAATATGGAGCGCTCACTGTCTTCCGGTCCCCGAAGGTTGAAAGCAAGTGGGTCGTTCCCTAGTGGGGAGTGGGGACCTAGGGACGATATTTCGAAAACAAATTAGATAGAGATGGGTAACATAGGGAATGGACGGCGTCTTCCAAGATAAATGTATGTATAGGGGCAACAGGTCGGGGAAAAAACAAAGGCATCTTTGGAAGCTCTCCTAGTGTTGATGAAAATATAAAATCGGGGACAGGATCCACAATCATACTTGCCCTAGTCTAGTACTTAATAAAGTATTTTCCACTTGAAGTGGTTAAAACCTACTCTATTAAACTTTGTTCGGGGCTGGGTTCCGTAGAACCTTAGCTCAGCTTGACCAATATCACTAGGGTGGGAAAACAAACTCAAACCTAGTGCCTTGTCGGATGCACAAACTAGTGTTCTGCACTCATCTCCCATCAAAATCTGTGATGTAATCTTTTCCAATCGCATCTGATCTTCACTTTAAGTTGATGTTTAAATTAAGCAACCAGATCCCGATCTGAAACAGATTCAACTCCAGAGACAATTTTAAGATGTGTAACCCACGTCACACTAACCTAGCTACAGCTAGGATCACGAGAAACACCAATCATTTCTCCCCAGCAAACAGCGGGTCCATGTTGTCAACGATGTACGCTAAATCAAGTGGCACCAACCGCTCAGGGTCGATGCAAGCCGTTACCTCTCCTACGTACTCTCAGAGCCTCCGAACTCCGCTGCAAAGAAAAAAGGCATGATCCCTGGTTTCATCCTCGTCCTCCTTGCAGCGGGGGCAAAAGGGAATGTATTCATCCCTCTTGCAGTACCTGACAAGCATGCCAAAAAGTGATAGCACATTCCGAACAAGTCTCCATGTTATTGAAAACTCTGAATTATTTAAAAAGCTTCTGGCTGGCACCCAATTCCATTGAGAGAGGACCTCTTCCCTCGACATGTGCAGCCACTGAACCAGCAGATCTTTTGCAGTAAATCCTGATATAGCCTCCTTCTAGGCCATGCAAGGTCACTGGATCCCGGCAATGCCTTAAGGGCGGCTTGGCATTCGGAGAGGAACTGCGATTCCCCCACCAGTCTTCTTCTTCGACCTTCAGCTGCAGGGGCGCATATGAGCTGTGGAAAAGCTTGCTCCACAACTGATACCCAGTGCAATTCCTCAAGCAGTGTCCGACTCAGGAACGTCAACCTTTCAGCGTACTTATGACTTAATAAGTCAGGCATTCCCAAGCCTCCCTCACTGAGTTTCTGTGTACAGACCTGTCTATGGATATACGGCTTTCCCCCTTTCCAAAGAATTTTGAAAAGGAGTCGCTGTAAAGCCTTACAGCGGTCCGCAGGCAGGGGAACTACTGACAAGCGGTAAAGGATCAGCAGAAAGACGTAAGTTTTACACACCTCCGCACGACCCTTCAGGGACAAGCCCCTGCAAATCCAAGTCCTTACTGATGATTCGACCTTCGTCTGTACTTCCGACCAATTTTTGTCCAGCTGGAGTCCATGCCCGAACCACACACTGAGAATCTTTACCGAGCCATCCGTCCAGCCGAACTCACCTGGAAGCGAGTTTACCCCGGTCCAGGCCCCCAACCGCAGGCCAACGGACTTGCTGTGATTAACTACGCCCCCTGTGACTTCTTCATACTCAGCGACCACCTCCATCACCACTTTAACATCGATCCTTCGCCCTACAAAGACAGTGACATCATCAGCGTATGCAGATACCCTGGCAACTTTGCCATCGGGTAGAGCTATGCCACGCAGGACTGGTCTAGCCGCCTCATCCCTTAACTTGCGAAGGAAAAGCTCCAATGCCAGGACATACAACAGAGGCGACAGCAGACAACCCTGATGCACTGACCAAGAGACCCCAAAGGACTCTGATAACCTACCATTTACTTGTACCGCTACCGCAGGAATACGATACGGAACAGAGATCCACTTGTGGAAGTCCAGACCAAAGCCGGTGGCCTACAGAACAGATTCCAAGAAACCATGGTCGACCCTATCGAAAGTTGTGGACTGATCTAAATTGATCAGTGCGGCTCCTGTGTTGTTATTTATCCCCTCTATGATCATGTACACCAAGTGCAAGTTGTTTTGAATCGATCTCCCCTTCACAGCACAAGTCTGATCCAGTTAGACCAAATCGCTGATAACATTTCAAGACTCCACACGTCACAACTTTTCCACAGAACCATTTTAATAGACAAATGACTGAGGGAGTATCTATACACAGATGATGTTACAGAGTCTTAGCTTTGTACGACAGCTAAGTCTCTCTCTCCTCTCTCTCGGTTCCAAATGTTGAGATCCAGCAACAAGCAAGAGCAAGATAGCCAGCAACAAGTTAAACTGCAGACCAGGTTAAAGCGGGTACTGGTCTCCCGCTTTATGGTTTTTTAAATCAGAGATTTGCTTCTTCTAGAAAGGTTGCCTTCACCACGGATTACAGGAGCCCTCTTCACCCCAACAGACACATACATACACACATGGTACTAGTTGGCCGTTGACCCCAAACAAGGGTTTATTCGCCCTTTGAAAAGTCTTGTTTTTAATGCTTCAGGGAGACTAGCCACCTTCCTCACAAAACAAGTCTGGTGGGGGAACCAGTTTAGTCGCCGGTGACCCGTCTATGAGGCAGGTAGTACTGGGTTACATGGTACCAGTAGCATATGACATGTCCTGACATTATATATATACATTATATATATATATATATATATATATATATATATATATATATATATATACATACATGATGATTGATGATTGTTAAAAAAATATATACATACATACATGCATATATACATATACATATACATATACTCATATATATTCATATATATACATATATATACATATACACACATACATATATACATACACATACACATACACACATACATATATACATATACATATATCTATACATACACACATATACATATGTATACATACATATACACATATATACACACATATATCCACATATATACATATATATATACACACAGATATATATACACATACATATATACGCACATATACACATATACAAGTACATACATACATATATACACATATACATATATATATACATATATATATACATATATATATACACATATACATATATATAAATATATACATATATATATGTGTGTATACACACAGACAGACAGACACACAACAATAACCTTATGTAAAACTGGCAACCAACTCAGAACTTGATTACTCAACGAACAAGGCATACACACACATGCATACACACACATGCATACATACACATACATACACACACATGTGTGTGTTTGCATGAAAAATGTGAGAATGATCAATAAGCAGATTTAGTTCCAAAAGCAGATGCTCTTTTGCAGGTGCGCGCTGCTAGGAAAATAGCTTCCCCTGTACATCTCTCCCCCCCCCTCTCTCTCTCTCTCTCTCTCTCTCTCTCTCTCTCTCTCTCTCCCGCGCGCTTTGAAATTCAACAATCCCTATTGAAACTGATCTCACATGTTTTAAGCGTTAAGCGGCTTTGGGATTAGACTAAGACTGTCGAAATGAAAAGGTACTACACTTATGTAGTATGTTGCGCACTTATGTAGTATGTTGCGCCAAAATTATTTGCATCATCATAAAAGGAATAAATCTCATACATACATTTATAATATATATATATATATATATATATTATATATATATATATATATATATATATATATATATATATATATATATATATATATATATAATTCACTAGAGGATGTAATGACGATTTAAGCGGAAATCCGCTTTTTCTAGAATAATAATAAAAAAAAAAACGGGAATTTTGCTAAATCTCAGAGAACTCACATCCGAGATATATATTAGAGAGAGATGAGAGAGGGTTGGAGTGTAGAACGGTCGAGATACCTTCAAATTGTGTATACCATCATCTTATGATAAAAATTGATGGCATAAAATTTATTCGTTGAGATGACTAAGGGATGACAAACATTCTTTGACCCCCCCCCCAACAGCTGAAACGGTGGAATCTCGAGCGTTATTTAATTCTATTTTCCCCGTTTGACTAGGAAAGATAGGTTAGGCATACTGGAGATCTTCATATTATTTCTTTAAGCGTATTTCTTAAAATTCTGTCGCAGAACTATAAAAAAAAATGAAATACAACCATCATTCTTTAAAAATCGCTATAATTATTTTTTCTTTATTTCTCTTTAAAAATGTGAGAGAAAAGTATCCGAGTTATTTATTGCAGTAAAATATTTTATATTAACATTTCTTAGTATTTTCAAATGATAATAATTAAAAATAATGATATATATATATATATATATATATATATATATATATATATATATGTATATATATATATATATATATATTAAGAGAGAGAGAGAGAGAGAAAGAGAGAGAGAGAGAAATATTATTGAATAGCACGGAGTTATTCTGTTTTACAATTTTCCTTTTTATCTTCTCCAATCTCCGAATAGTCCTTTTTGTGTTCTTCTTGAAATTTTATATGTTGGATCCATAATCGCGAGCGCTTTCGACAGAAGTACTTCTATCATCCTCAGGCATATTGTAGAAATAAATGTAGAAATTGTTTTTTAATTTATGTATATATACATTTTTTCCTAGTCACGTGGTAGCTTATTACAAGTAAGGTGGGGGGACTTTTTTATATTAAACATATTTAAGGAAGGGTCGGATTGTTGTACATGTTCTCTTTTATAATTTCAATGGTTTCATTCACTGGTATATTTGTAAATAGATTTTCAACATCTAGAGAGGCGGTGATTTTATTGTCGATTTTAGTTACTTGTAGAATTTGCATAAATTCTTCCGTGGATTTCACACTGTATTTACATACATAAATATAATATAAAGAATATGTATATATGTATTTACATACATAAATATAATATAAAGAATATGTATATATGTATTTACATACATAAATATAATATAAAGAATATGTATATATGTATTTACATACATAAATATAATATAAAGAATATATATGTATTTACATACATAAATATAATATAAAGAATATATATGTATTTACATACATAAATATAATATAAAGAATATATATGTATTTACATACATAAATATAATATAAAGAATATATATGTATTTACATACATAAATATAATATAAAGAATATATATGTATTTACATACATAAATATAATATAAAGAATATATATGTATTTACATACATAAATATAATATAAAGAATATATATGTATTTACAAGGTAAATACAGTGTGATGCGTTCATAGAGAACATATATAACAATCCGACCCTTCCTCCACTTAAAATGAGTTCAGTTATCCTAAAAAAAATTATTAGTAATGTGTCCAACCAAAGTCCCATTTTTTGATCATCTGGGAAATATATACACACAGGTGGATGGCGTGGCCATGGGTTCCGTATTGGGACCAACATTTAGTAATTTTTATATGGCTGATCTAGAAAACAAGGTATTTAATTTGATAGAGAAACGTTCTATTTATGTTCGATATGTGGACGATATACTAATTCTTGTCAATAACACAGAGGAAATAGAATATTTAAAGGGTATCTTCCAGAATAATTCAGTTCTTAACTTTACATATGAATTAGTACTAATAATAAAATCTCGTTTTTAGACATTCTTATTGACTCTAGTAGCGATGAATTTATCACCTCCGTTTTTAAAAAAAACTACATCCGTTAATTCCTGTATTTTAAATTTTAAAAGTGAATGTCCATTCCGTTATAAAACGAATATTATAAGGAATCTTATACATCGTGCAAAGGTGATTTCCTCAAACAAAAAAATATTCTCTAATGAATTAAGAAATATAAAACAAGTGTTAGTAAATAATCAATTCCCTAACTCTCTTGTAGATAAACAAATAAAACTAGCCATTAGTAATTTGAATCAAATTAGTAATGTTCAAGAAAATTATCAACCTATTAATATATATTACCGTAACCAGTTACACAAGAACTCAAAAATCGATGAGAGTATTCTTTAAAATGTAATCCGTAGATACGTGGCTCCCAATAATAAAAATAAAATAAAATTTATTATATATTATAAAAAAAATACAGACAACAAGTCTTATAATGAAAAACAACATTTCGCAAACAAACGACCTGTTGGAAAGGACCAATGTAGTTTACAAATTTAGCTGCCCAATAGGAGAGTGTATCTCCAATATTAGTAGCTACATTGGTTCAACAACTAACACATTGTCGCGAAGATTGACTCATCACCTCTCTGACTCTAGCTCCATATCACAACATTTGAAGGGACATGGCTGCCATCATTCGGAATTTCGAAGAATTATGGTAGAAAATACAAGAGTGTTGCAGAGTGAGAGAAATGTAAATAGGCTAAGAATACTCGAAGCATTGTACATTAAAACAAAGAAGCCTCAACTAAATAATATTAATTATGAGTGCCGCCGGAACGTTTTGAAATGTTTGGGATAAATGTTTGAATATGTATATATGTGTTTGTATATATAAATGTGTTTAATATATGTTTAAAAAAAGTCCGCCCACCTAACTTGTAACAAGCTACCACGTGACTCGGAAAAAAAGTTATATATACGTAAATTAAAAAACAATTTCTACATTTATTTCTACAATATGCCTGAGAATGATAGAAGTACTTCTGTCGAAAGCGCTCGCGATTATGGATCCAACATATACAATTTCGAGAAGAACACAAAAAGGACTATTCGGAGATTGGAGAAGATAAAAAGGAAAATTGTAAAACAGAATAATTCTGTGCTATTAAATAATATTTGTCTAGATGAGAAAATGCTGCCTAAATATACACTATATATATATATATATATATATATATATATATATATATATATATATATATATATATAATGCTCTATTTAACTAAATGGAGAGAGTGATGGAAATTTCATTAAGGGCAGGTAATTCTATCATTTTTGGTAATATACTTTTATTACTATTTTCAGTTATTTATTTTTATTGAAAACAAATTACTTTCACTTTCGTATTCTGTTCAAATTAAAGTTGAAAATGTTGCATTTTCGACCAACTATTTACCTTATAAAATGAATAGTGCCATTTTTATTGAGGTCAAATAATGCACTCATCTATGGGGCATTTTATAATTTTATTATCAACAAATGTTTTTGTGGTTTAAAATAGAAAACGCATTGATTCGTTTTCAGAGTCATATCATAGATTCGAAGGCGGTAGATCAAGCCTCACTAGCAGCAGCTCCCATATCACACGCGCATGCGCGCAAGTATATTTGTTTATTTCCGAAACGCACACATGTTCGATCTCCCCCCCCCTCCGGATACAAACACGTGGATAAAAGGAACTGATGATGCAATTGATTTTTTCCAACATCTTCGACAAAATGCAACACCCATTCACATAAATGGATAAAAGGGGCGTGTCAGTTCTATTCCAAAAGCATGTATGCCCCCCCTCCCGTCTGCTAGCAATGAATTGTGAATCATTCCCATTTCACAAAAAAACAACAACAAAAAAATCGTATTTAACGAATGACAGTTCATTGATAGAAAAGTAACGAGATTCGAAAATTTTACTTTTACCAACACTAATAGTTGGCATCTGCCGGTGAGTTTTAATTTTTGATAGAAATCAATTTCTATCCGTCAAACTCACCTCCGAATGTTGAATTAAACGTAATACTATTTCGCACATTTTTTCTCTCATCTAAACTAAATGAACACAGGTGAATGTTGGGCCCATTTCTCACACTCGTTGTAAACTCCACACAGTTTATTTCAAGTTAATATAACTTAACACAATCGACGCATCACCTTTTTTAATACCTATGTTAATACCTGTGTTATATCAACTGCAAGATTAACTAATTTGCATATTGGTTTTGAAAATATACATTTTATTTATTCAAATGTTCAGCAATTGTTTTGATTGAAACATTATAAAGATTATATTTCGCTATATTGTTTGATTTCCTTTGTATTCAAATGTTATTTTCTTTAGAAAGAACAACTTTTCAACACGTTGCGATCTATTTCTAAACTGTAAGTGAAAGAGCAAATTGGATTCTTCTTTCGGTCTTTTCTGTACGGTCATATTTAAAAGATCGAAATTTACGGTCACATTTAAATCGAAATTTACGGTCGTTGAAATCGAAATTAACCTCTCTCCTTAATATAATATAATATAATATAATATAATATAATATAATGTAATATAATGTAATATAATATAATATAATGTAATGTGTGTGTCAATGTGTGTGTGTTTCTTTAGAAATCTATCAAAACTGAAAACTTTTTTCATATGTAATATTCCCTGGGGAAGACAATGGAAGTGGCTCAATTTTTTGTCCACATGTTTACGTGTCGAATCTCTACGTGCTTTCCAAGTGACTCATAAGGATCAGGAAAAAAAGTTCAAATGCGTCTATCACATTTTAATTCAATTTAAGCGATATGCATGTGATTTCACGGTGCACGTGCGACATGCGAGAGTGGTTTTCGATCCTGTCAATTTACAAATATAAAACACTTGGGGGTGGGGCTCGACTTTATCTGGGAGTAAAATATGTTTAAATATGATAGTTTAGTTTGCTCAGCTTTCGTATACATTATTACAGAGTCGTGATTTAAAAAATAAAAAAAGTATTTGGGTGCCATCAGCTAGAATTGAAACTGGAACATTCAAAGCTGGTGACGTTACCACTGTAGCAACGTGACACGCATATGAACTGATTGAAAATTTTTTAATAAACTAAGATGAATGTAAAAAATTATAACGATTTTCTTTCAATTTTGACCCATTTTTAACCCCTTAAATACTATTTTAACCCCTTAAATACTATTTTAATCGACTAAAGACTCATAAAAGAACGTTCCATAAAATTCCAATAATTTGAGGCTCTTAGCACCGCTATGCGACGTTTAGTTTCGGGAGTTTGTAATTATGAAGACAGACAGACATATACCTTTCATGTATTGAAGTTTGTGGATACAATTAGAGTTTATTAAACCAGTCAAGTATTCTGGTTTATTTGCGCTCTTAATATTTCTCGAATGAGCAACTATTTTATGAAGTACAAAAATGAAAACATTGATTTTACTACGAGAGAAAAATAGCTTTATAAAAAATTATTTTAAATAAATTAATCACGCTTAAAATTAATTAAAATTACTAGTATTAGAAAGTTTGCGAGTTTTATGTAAAACAAAATTATTCGGAGGACATGATAAAATACAGAAATGTGAATTACAATAATTTTTCAGTCCAATACAAAATTATAAAGACTTGTTGCCACTTGCTCTACAAAGTGAACACTGCCAACTGTTGCAAGAGAATGCGATCGTTGACGACTACAAAAGGTGCATTTCTCAAGAATTGTTCAAGCAGCCGTTACTGAATCGCTGAATCTGATTGGACAACAGCGATTCGTAGGCGGGGCAACTTATTAGCTATTGAACGAAAAAGAGGCGCGGTTTTTAATGCCATGGAGGATTTGAAGGGAGTTGCAAAAATGCATGCAAAAATTTTAATACGAAGTCGATTTGTGATACACGTGAGAATCACGTGCGCTAACGATATTTCGAGAAAAGCGATGAGATCACGAGATTAGGTCATTTATTGCAATTCTAGCCTTCCATACAGTACATTTCAAAATCGTTTGTGGAGCTACTTTAAAATATTGCCTTTTCTTACTTTGAAAGGGGAAAGAAGAGGCGAATAATAATAATAATAATAATAATAATAATAATAATAATAATAATACGAGTAGTAGTAGTAGTAGTAGTAGTAGTTCTGATTTCATTTTAACAACTCATTGAAAATGTATGGAACTCAACCCCGACTCCAAACCAGGAGCTAGAGACATGGGGCGAGAAAGGAGAACGTCTTCCCCCCCCCCCATTGTTGTAACAATATATATTCTTGCTGTGAATGTCCTCAAATGAGGAACTAAGAATCGGAACTCAATCGACCACCTTTGGTGGAAGCATATAATAACATCTCTTATGAGAAAAAGGTTGCGGAGGGGAGAAGATAAAATATGCCACTAAATTTCGCAGTTGATTTTGTATTCGATCAATGTTTTCTGCAGAAATAAGACCGAGAATATGTAGTTTTTGTGAAATCATTTAAATACATTTTTATTAAACGAAACGAATTATGGAACATTTAGACAGAAAATCTCTCTCTCTATATATATATCTATATCTATTCTATATTCCTATAAATTCGTTTTTCTTTTGGGTGTATTGATATTCATATTAAAAACCCCCTTTTCTACTTATTTAAAAATACAATACAATTTTCTTATATATGGGTTGTGGAATTGCATCCATCTGCAAAAGATCTAGCTAATTTGCATATTCTTTTAAACATTCATTTTAATTAATTTCCTATTAGTTTTTTTCGGTTTTCTTATGGGGTGATCATCTTTATTTAACTATTACGTGTAATTATATTCATGCAGATATTCTACATGATTTATACTTGCGTAATATTTGCGTAAAACGTTTACAGGAAACACAAAATTGTTTCCATATATATTTATATATACGTATATATTTTTGTTGCACAGATTTTGCCTACCAAACTCCTCCTAGAGTTTTTGGTCTACGGACATAAAATTTCATATATAAGGTGTTTGAATCTATGCAAAACTTTATATTTGGGTTTTAGCCTGGAAAAATCCGTGCAAAAGTGTGAAAATTAAAAAAAAATGAAATTTGCCAGGTGAAGGTCGAATGCCGCCATTACGAATGCATAATGTAATTAATATTGGTTCATGTTTTAATTTTTAGCCTTGCAGTAAACATGTTTTCATAGCCCAGTCATTTATGGCAGAGGCAAAATAAATCGTGAGCTGAACGTTTTGGGTTCGATTCTCAATGGTGGCGCATGAGTCTTTTTTTTTTTAATCATTATTATATATTGCATCCAATCTATCTATCTATCTATCTATCTACATCTATAAAAGTATAAATGTCTGTCTGTCTTTTCTCTATGGTAATTAAGGAAGACTATTATACAGAAATACATTACTTTACATATTCACACTTTTTAATATATACATATGCACATAACCTTAATGGACAGTATATAGGGCCCGAGCAAAGCCGGGCGGAACTGCTAGTATATATATATATATATATATATATATATATATATATATATATATATATATATATATATATATATATATATATAACCTATATATATATATATATATATATATATATATAGGTTATATATATATAGGTTATATATATATATATATATATATATATATATAGGTTATATATATATATATATATATATATATATAGGTTATATATATATAAATTTATATATATATATAGGTTATATATATATATAGGTTATATATATATATAGGTTATATATATATATATATATATATATATATATATATATATATATGTGTGTGTGTGTGTGTGTGTGTGTGTGTGTGTGTGTGTTTTGTGTATATTTAGGCAGCATTTTCTCATTTAGACAAATATTATTGAATAGCACAGAATTATTCTGTTTTACAATTTTCTTTTTTATCTTCTCCAATCTCCGAATAGTCCTTTTTGTGTTTTTCTCGAAATTGTATATGTTGGATCCATAATCGCGAGCGCTTTCGGCAGAAGTACTTCTATCATCCTCAGGCATATTGTAGAAATAAATGTAGGGATTGTTTTTTAATTTACTTATATATATATATATATATATATATGTATATATATATATATATATATATAAATATATATATATATATATATATATATATATATATATATTTCCTAGTCACGTGGTAATTTTGTTACAAGTTAAGTGGGCGGACTTTTTTTTTTTTTTTTTGAAAAGGAAGGATTGTAAATTTGGATTGAATTTGGCGGTATCAAATCCAAAGCAAAATATAATGAAAGTAAAAATAAAATAGATAAACCCCATAATTTATTATACTATACCTGTTCACAATATTCTGTGGATCTATATTAAATAACCTTGTTAAACTTTGTGACATATTTTCATTCTATGGACCACCCCATAATTTTATTATACCATATTTCGTCAAACTGAATCATAATTATCAAAGTATACCTACGCAGATAGATATGAAAAATCTTTATTAAAGTTTGTGCCTATTTCCATTCTATGGAGGCCAGGTGCGAACGCAGACCCCACAATTTTATTATACCATCCCTATTTAAGTTAAAACAAACTTATCAAAGTATTCTTATGTACATTTATATCAAAAACATTTGTAAACGTTTTTTTTTTGTTTTAAAATTTTTTATTTCCATACTTTGTGGACCAGGCGCGAACACAGCTTTGTATTATAGATATATAAGTGAAATTGCCTGTCTGTCTGTGTACATTTCCCTTCCAAACCGACATAGTAATGTCGGTTTTCAGTCTACAGATTCGAGATTTGACATAAGGGGGGTTGAGATTTGGGAAAATCTTTTTAATTAGTTATCGGCCCGAGATTTGGTTTTCAAGGGGTCAAAGTTCAACGATTTAACCTTTGAAAACTCTACCAAACTCCTCCGCCAATTTTGGGTCTTTACACTTGAAATTTTAGATGTAGGTTACTTGGACATGAGTCAAACTTATATATATATATATATATATATATATATATATATATATATATATATATATATATATATATATGTATATAAAATGGGTGATCATTTGGGAAGGCTAAGTGCTGTATGTACTGCGCCGAGTCATAGAAATTTCCAGGTTAGTATCTGGGGGCACATTAATTCACTGGAAGAGATGCACCCTCGGTCTTCGTTAACAGTAATACCAAAAAGTGTGGTTTGTTCGACATAAAGCCTTCACCAATATAAACAAATTATTTGTGTCGATTTCCGAGCAACTTAGTTGTGACGGAAGGTCATACGTTGAAATCGACGGGAGAGTCTGTCATATAAATTGAATAACACAGTTAGTAAATAAACTCACTGTTGTTATCCACAACAAAAATATAAATAAAAAGATAAAATAATTTTCATTTTGATTTGAAGACTTTGAAACACTCGCCATTCGAAAAGGAGGGTTTTCCATGAAGTATATAATGGAACACGATCACACTGTATAAGAGATCTGACTAATGAAGTAAAATTTACTTTTGAATAAATAAATAAATAAATAGAAATCACTTTTTCTTCCACCGGAAAAATTCTGTTTTTTGCAGTGTGATAATCTTCCAGTATTTCTCTATATTTTAATATCTTTTTCTTTTCTATATTTGTTTGTTTTCAACCAAAAACGAACAATCATCTAAGATCGTATAAAAAAATGGCGTCAACTAGTTTGTCAAAAACTCAAAGTAAAATGAATCGCTTAAGCATCGTTGATAGATGCAAGCTGTTAGAACATGTGAACAAATCTTGATCTGTGTCTTCCGTAGATATTACTGCATATATATATATATATATATATATATATATATATATATATATATATATATATATATATATATAATTAAAACACTACCGTGTTTGAATATATTGTTAAGTGGCAGTTTTAATCATCTAGAACTGCTTTAAGCTTCACTACTCACTCATTTTTCAACCAAATCTCAAACAATTATTACAGTTTATAGATCACCTACTCAGCTATATTGTGAACATATTTTGTTCAATTTTCGTGCAGTTAAACAAAAGTTATGATGAATTTATTGGTGTTCAAAATCGTAAAAATATGTAATGAGGTGAGCGACACTTCTTTATGACTGGTTTCCATAGCAACCATGTCGCTTCACTGCTGTCTAGAAAAGAAACAGACTGAATGAAAGTGAAACAGAGAGAATGAAAGCATGAAAGGGAGATAATTGGGGGGGGATTTTATTGAAAGCAGACGAGTGCCGTACATTGTTATTAGATATGTGTGGAAGCCACAGAAAAAGAACTGAAATTAAACAAAGAACAAGTGAATTTATTGAAAGCCTGGAAAAATCATGGATTACAATAGAAAAATGCGAGCATCAAAAGTAATACAGTTAAGCTTAAACATGAAAAGTAAAGAACTAGTTGTGAAAGCTGGAAAAGAAAAGGACAGTAAAAATATACTAAATTTATAACTTAAAATATTGCAGCATTAAAGAATTTTTTTAATTCAATTTATGACATTATATAATCAATTCTTAATGCTGCAATATTTTAAGTCTGGAACATAAAAGTACTGGTTTCGATTCTAGAGGATGGTGTGTAATTAAATAACACAGATAATTGCTATCTATATATTTTGGCTTTGATAATTCCTGTCTGTATATTTTGGTTTGGATCCTTTCTTATAATTTTTCTTTCTTCATGCAAGAATAAGCAGATGTAGATGCCATAGCCAGTGTTGACCCAAGTAATTTCGAATCTTTCTGGGTGCATTGTCCAAACTTATTTTAGATTCATACAAATGTTTTATATATTCTATAGGGTGTTTCATTTTATATATTCTATAGGGTGTTTCATTTTATATAGTCTATACGGTGTTTCATTTTATATATTCTATACGGTGTTTAATTTTATATAGTCTATACGGTGTTTCATTTTTATATATTCTATACGGTGTTTCATTTTATATATTCTATACGGTGTTTCATTTTATATATTCTATAGGGTGTTTCATTTTATATATTCTATACGGTGTTTCATTTATATAGTCTATACGGTGTTTCATTTTATATAGTCTATACGGTGTTTCATTTTATATATTCTATAGGGTGTTTCATTTTATATATTCTATAGGGTGTTTCATTTTATATATTCTATAGGGTGTTTCATTTTATATAGTCTATAGGGTGTTTCATTTTATATAGTCTATAGGGTGTTTCATTTAATATAGTCTATTGGGTGTTTCATTTTATATAGTCTATAGGGTGTTTCATTTTATATAGTCTATAGGGTGTTTCATTTTATATAGTCTATAGGGTGTTTCATTTTTATATATTCTATAGGGTGTTTCATTTTTATATAGTCTATAGGGTGTTTCATTTTATATAGTCTATAGGGTGTTTCATTTTATATAGTCTATAGGGTGTTTCATTTTATATAGTCTATAGGGTGTTTCATTTTATATAGTCTATAGGGTGTTTCATTTTATATAGTCTATAGGGTGTTTCATTTTATATATTCTATAGGGTGTTTCATTTTATATAGTCTATAGGGTGTTTCATTTTATATAGTCTATAGGGTGTTTCATTTTATATAGTCTATAGGGTGTTTCATTTTATATAGTCTATAGGGTGTTTCATTTTATATATTCTATAGGGTGTTTCATTTTATATATTCTATAGGGTGTTTCATTTTATATATTCTATAGGGTGTTTCATTTTATATAGTCTATAGGGTGTTTCATTTTATATAGTCTATAGGGTGTTTCATTTTATATAGTCTATAGGGTGTTTCATTTTATATAGTGTATAGGGTGTTTCATTTTATATATTCTATAGGGTGTTTCATTTTATATATTCTATAGGGTGTTTCATTTTATATATTCTATAGGGTGTTTCATTTTATATATTCTATAGGGTGTTTCATTTTATATATTCTATAGGGTGTTTCATTTTATATATTCTATAGGGTGTTTCATTTTATATAGTCTATAGGGTGTTTCATTTTATATATTCTATAGTGTGTTTCATTTTATATATTGTATAGGGTGTTTCATTTTATATAGTCTATAGGGTGTTTCATTTTATATAGTCTATAGGGTGTTTCATTTTATATAGTTTATAGGGTGTTTCATTTTATATAGTCTATAGTGTGTTTCATTTTATATAGTCTATAGGGTGTTTCATTTAATATAGTCTATAGGGTGTTTCATTTTATATATTCTATAGGGTGTTTCATTTTATATAGTCTATAGGGTGTTTCATTTTATATAGTCTATAGGGTGTTTCATTTTATATAGTCTATAGGGTGTTTCATTTTATATATTCTATAGGGTGTTTCATTTTATATATTCTATAGGGTGTTTCATTTTATATATTCTATAGGGTGTTTCATTTTATATAGTCTATAGGGTGTTTCATTTTATATAGTCTATAGGGTGTTTCATTTTATATAGTCTATAGGGTGTTTCATTTTATATAGTGTATAGGGTGTTTCATTTTATATATTCTATAGGGTGTTTCATTTTATATATTCTATAGGGTGTTTCATTTTATATATTCTATAGGGTGTTTCATTTTATATATTCTATAGGGTGTTTCATTTTATATATTCTATAGGGTGTTTCATTTTATATAGTCTATAGGATGTTTCATTTTATATAGTCTATATGGTGTTTCATTTTATATAGTCTATAGGGTGTTTCATTTTACTTCATGCGGAGTTCTCAGAGATCAAGTGGCTCTTTCCGAAGTGCTAACAATTGTTTTCTATTTGAGATACATAGATATTCGAATATTCCAGTAAGGTTCACCTTTCACCTCTCAAACACTGAGTTAGTAAATAAGTTGTGAACATAATTTTCCTAATCACAACCGACTATTTAAAATATGTGTGTGTATGTGTGTGTAAATCACTTGTTAGAAAATACGTTAATTATTCATAACACTTTTACAAGTATTGAAGAATGTTAACAGTGATAACATCCTTCAATAACATCTTTAATTTTGAAGACGTTATTTCAACAGATGAAAAAAATCAACTTTTAAACATGAATTGCGCATGCCCAACTTATCCAATGTTAATAACAACAAAAAGTAAAAGAAAAAAGAAAACAAAAGAGTTTTGGTGCTTAAAAAAGTGGAAATGACTCTTTTCGGGAGTTTGATTATCTTCTCATTAAAAACTAACAAGTAAAAGCCTTTTCTATTTTCAGGTAAAACTGCTTTCAAATTCATTCATTTTTTCTACTATTAACAAAATATGAAAATAAACTGAAATGAATTCTGGTGGATTTAATTCCATAATTAAATTACTTTTTATATACGATGAAAAATGGTTTATTTGACGCTTAGATATATTTGATAATTCAATTATCAAAATGATGTTAACGCGATAGACACACTAGAAGTTGTATTCATTTTTTGTTTCATTGCCCCACCCCACCCCCTGAATTATCTTATGTTTTATTTTTAGATACATTTACTAATAGCGACACAGATTATTAAAAAGGAAAGAACTCGAAAAATCAAACAGCATATTTTTGTTCATTAGTAACTTATTTGCCTTAAAAATGATAATTATAATCTAATTAAAGTTTGGCGCATTTAAATTTTGGTTGTAATTAGGGTAGTGAATATTGCTAACTTAATTGAATAAAATGTTTTTTTTTCTTTCTTTCATAACCAATATTAAAATATCAGGAACTTTCATTGGATATCCTACTGCATTGGCAGATCAGGAATGTGTCCACAGCGTTTGAAAGAGTTACTCGTACAATGATCCTCGGTGCAGCTTCAACGGACCAAAGTCCACATCGTACAGCATGGTTGAATAGGAAATATGAAAGGAAAATGAAATGTTACAGGACCGGAAGTGCACAATGGCTTCCACATTGTGAAACATTCAAACCATTAAGTTAAACTTTCTGTCATCAATAAATATTTACGGAAATTAAAATGGTGTTAAAAATCTGATATATAACAGATAGTTCACAGCATAACAGTTCATAACTAAGTAGATAGAAATAAATACTTTGGGGCAATTTTTCCAAAGTGTTTTGTATTTGAAAATAATTTTAGCTACCAATAGTTATTAATGTCAACCCAATATTGATAAAATATTAAAATATTTTTTAATATTAATTTTTATATTAATACTAAATTAATATTAATTTAGTATTAATACTAAATTAATATTAATTTTATATTAATACTAAATTAATATTCATTTTTATATTAATACTAAATTAATATTAATTTTGATATTAATACTAAATTAATATTACTTTTTATATTTATACTGATACTAAGATACAACATATTAGTTTTTATCATTTAATTATTATTATTTAATTATTATTATTTAATTATTATTATTTAATTATTGCCATTTTTTTATTTATTAAGTATGTTTTATTTAGTTATTTCAATTGATTATTATTTTATTTTATTATTTATTTTTTATTGTCCTTATTAGCATTGGCAAGATTCTCATTTACTCTTAATTACTGGGAGATATAAACAGTTATTTATTTTTATAATTAATGATATAAATATTGAATAGATTAAACATAAAAAATATACCAAGACTACGTTCTTTTAAGAAATGGAGAGAGGGGGGGATAATAGCAGAATTTCATGATGATGATGATGATGATGATGATGATGATGATGATGATGATGATCATCATCATCATTATTAGTTGCGAATGTGGAACGAACGTATATTTCGGGAAACACCGGCAAATCTCCAACGAGAAAACCTCCAGCCATTTTATATGAACGTGAATAATTTCATATTTTTTTCAAATTTATACATTTCAAAAATGTGAACTAATCTTTTGAAATGTGCTTCTTGTGTTGAGATTCTGCGGACATTATTAGAAAGTAGGAAATCCACTTTGCTCGCTTCAGTGGTAAACTAGGTCGAAAGGGAAGTGGAGACGATGGCACTGACAAGTCTTTAAAAGGAAATCCCTACAGATCTAAGATTTGGATTTCATTACGTTTGCGTTGAGGAATATTAATCATTTATGTGTTTCAGTGAAGTTCGTATAATTTATTAAACATTTTATTTAGTTTTGTGCTTAGAAATGAAATGATTTCTATTTGAAAACGGAGAATAATTAACATTGCACACATTATATACACACACGCACACACACACACATTAGATGTATACACAGATCACATACCTGTACACATTACATACAGACTTATATATAATGTGGTTCAGTTTATTACAAAGTATTAAATCGACTTATTCGAAAAAAAAAAAAAAAACATAGATCGTGTGCATTCATGACTTTTTTTTTTACTTACGTTCACAAGTTTTCACATGCGACGTCCGCAGACAGACTACCCTATCATTTGACTGAATTGAAGGTTGAGAAGGAGATTGTTAATCGAAACCGCAACTTGTGAATGTAAGAAAAAGCAAACATGAAACACTCTTTCACACAGTTTTTTCATTATTATTAGAAGCGGCGAACTTCAATTGACAAATCTATTTTCTTAAATTGCAGATTTGGCAGCTATCGGTTATTTTCAGTTCAACAATTCATTTGGCAATTCATCACGTGGTTTCAGCAGAACAGAAGCACATGCCACACAGCGCGTGATACGAATAATTTTGAGAAACATTTGATGAACGAATAATTTCACGATATGGACCAGTCAATTGTCAATCTCATCCGTGCGTTTAACCTCATTTAATTATTTTCTTTGTGTATATGCAAAGTTGCATGTCTACGCTTATAAACCAGACACAATAGATTATTTTAAAGACAATATTCGACGCGTTATTATCTAAATACAGCCTAATTTAATGCGTAGAATTTGAACATTCGACCTCTATATTACACCATATAAGTGTGAGTGTTTTATGCCCGAAATTATATTTAAATTATAAATGCCAAAAATTAATGTTTGGAATAAACTAACAAAAATATTTTCTGTGATTTATTTTAGTTTAAGGCTATCCGCTACTAAAAATACCCTTATATATATATATATATATATATATATATATATATATATATATATATATATATATATATATATATATATATATATATATATATGTATATATATATAACTACTCCATTTACTCACATAAAATTAATATACGAAAGTATATATTTATGCGTAAACTTTAAGTATTTACTTAAAAAGTGCTCAATACGTAGGTAGAGCTAGTTAGTAATTTATAAAATATCTATGGCGATTAAGCTACACTGAATATTCAGCGTTTCATCCACTATAGGATTCGTCAGGCATAATTACTATATATATATATATATATATATATATATATATATATATATATATATACATATATATACATATATATATATATATATATACATATATATATATATATATATATATATATATATATATATATATATATATATATATATATATATATCAGCAGCCGTCGATTGTCTACTATTTTTCGATAGGGAAATGCATAGGGTTTTAGAATGACAAATCATTAAATAGGAAAAATGACGGCTGTTAAATCTAAATTAAGAATTTAGCTTAAAATTAAAGTTTTATCCACGATAAATAAATAGATTATTTTTTCATGACGCAATTTTCTATTTCAAATTTCACTGATTTTCTCTAATATTTGAGCGAATACTGAAGGAAAGAAGCGAAATATTTCGGTTCCTATAAAAAACTTTTTATATTTTTTTTTAACTTTATTCGATTGCGGCATAGGGGCCGTTCCAATATCTCACCTAATTGTGTACACGTTTTTAGTAAATTTTACTCTTGCTATTAAATATCAAATCGTCCTGAAATAAAATTGTGATTTATTTTTTAGAGGTTTAAAATTTGATTTCTTTCGTTTTAATTATTTATTTTCTTTGAAAATTGTTTTGGTGGCCATATGATTACTTATTTTAATTATTGAATGGTCTTGTTTCAACTTTTTCACGTTTGCGTGTAATTTAAAATTCGTTAAATTCAGATATAAATACAAACTTATATCAAGTGTAAAAATTAGATTAAAACTATTTTTGTTCCAGAACAGCTTTTGATGTATTCTCTGTATGATGACATAAATATAAAAAAAAAGGAGATAAAAATGGAAGAAAGCCCTTATAACTTAGAATAAAAATTGCAATTAAAGAAATAAAAATCAATTTTATACAAAATGTGCGTGAAAACGAAACAAAGTGAGATTTTTAACATTTAATTATGGACTCCATTTTTAAATGTGAAATAACTAAATATAATCTTGGGATGCGAATTCTTTAAATAAAGTGTGTGTTGATGGGAGTGGGGATAATAAAGAGAACCGTTGGGTAAGGAAATAATAAACTGTTCCAAGTAAAGGTCACCTTTGCCAGGAAAGAAAAGAAAAATAACTAGGTCAAACATTTTTAATGTTATTTCTACATTGTAAATGTTGTAACAGAAAGATTAATTTTTTGCACGTTTTTCTTTTTCAATCTTATTTCTTATCAAAATGTCGAACTTATATTTTCTCTATTACGTGAAATAAATCTGCAGCATCAGTACCAATATTTCAGTAAAATATTTCAGTAAAATATTTCAGTAAAATATTTCAGTAAAATATTTCATTAAAATATTTCCCCCTTAACCTTTACATAAAGATTGAAAATTAATTTTTCGTTTTGTACAATTTTTTCTGAATCCTGAATACACAATAATGTACGTCGTTTATTTTAAATTGTACAAAAATATTATTTACATGCGGCAACTGTATGAAAATGATAAAACTTTACATAATTAGGTCAAGAAAGAAGTTGCTGGAGCTGATACTACCTCTCTCTGCCATTTTTATCCCCCCTCTCTCTCTCTCTCTTTCTTTCAAACATTGCCTCCCGATTCAACCATTCGATATGCTTAAACCATTGTTTATTTCACACAGCAATTACAATTAAAAACGCATCATCTGATATAATGAAACTTTAGAAAATTTTATGACATTTATGTTAATTGGAGTTTTAGTAACGTAATTAGTAAAGTAATTAGAGTTTTTATTTTTTTTTTCTTTGCGAGTACAGTGGGATCTTAGTTTTGTTTTTAATATAATTCGTTCTGAAATCGTCTTTTTCACATTTTCTCATTAAAAAAATGCAAAAGAGATTAATTATTTCTGATATAAAAGACTATTTTTTAGTATTTAATGGGTTAATATATGAAATTATTAAACACTAGTTATATTAGTATTTTCAATATAAACAAAAATTTATAATATAAAAATTTATTTCATAAAAATATATTTATGTAAACTTTTTATGAATGAAGACTTTGGCCATTTCGCTGCATATTTTATAGATTTCTTTAATTTTAGCAAGTATTTCAAAATATACTTACTCAGGGAAAAAATAAATTTAAAAAATAAAAACCCAGATAGCTTTTTAAAATCTCCAATTCTGAAAATATAAACTCACGAGTTTATCATTCGGTATGCTTTGGTTGTCATCGGCTTGGTTCAGTAATCGAAATTTTGTTAGAAACATTTCCGACTGGAATTTTTTGTTTGAAATTCAAATTGTTCAAGTTTCGAGACGTTCATGTACAATTATCACATTCATGTTTTGTTCTTCATGAAATAACCATAATAAACTACAGTAAATATGATCTTTATCTCATGAATTTATGATTGAAAAGAAACATTTCAAGTTTAGTAAAAAAAGTTAATTTTTTATTAAATATTTTCAAATTTTCGCGACTCGCTAATAGAAACTGACCAGTCGCTATTTTGAAGACCTTTCTTTGATTCTGATTCGAATTATCTTTACTTCGATTTGACTTCACAGAAACATTCAAAATGGCAGCCATTTACGAAGTTTTGTCTAAAAAAAATGCCAATCTTAGAAAATATCAAATACAAAAACTATTTGTTTTTCTTTTAACTAAAACTTGAAATAATAGTTTTCTATGCATAGCACAATTAGTATTTAGTGTACTTGTCAATTATGGTCATTAGGCAGTATAGTTAACAAAAACGATTGATTTGAATAACTTAACAAAAACACAAAAATGTAATCTTCTATCGATTTGCGTAGCTTTTCAGTTTGGAAACTTTTAGAAGTGTTTTTTTTTCTTTTTCTTCGTATTTTTTATCGCAGCCTAGATGTCGAATGGTTTGGTACAGTGAAATTATGAAAACATTTTTAAGACAAACGAAATATACAGATTAGTCGAAAATTTAATATCATAGCGATTCGTGAGAGTTATTGTAGTCTTGTTTGGTTTTCAATGTTTCAAATGTAAAATATACAAGTACAGAATGACGCCATCTTTAATCTTAATTTGTACAAGACTTCCAAAAGAACACTTAAATGTTCAACACTGAAAAGCTACGCAGGTCGACGGAACATTAAATTCATTTAAGTGTTTAATAAAAGTTATTGGTTGTAAACTTTTTTTCGCCCCTTTTTCTTCTCGTTAACTATTGTACACAATCGCACCAAAAAATGTTAACATGTTTTAAAAATAGATTTTAAAAAAATAGCGTTTAATTTCAAATTAAGCAAGAAATAATGAAATACTCTATAAAAACTGAACGATTTAAAATGTATTAAAAACTAACGTAAACCATGGCAATTCCACGGTGATTTCTACACCAATCTATAGAACTTTTTACATGAAAATAATTTCCCACATGAAAATAATTTTTCTCGTGAAATTCAAAAATCTATTAAGAATAGAAAATAACTTTCTTCTCCCATCAAAATAATTGTGATTGTCAACTAAATATTCTCAACTTGACATCACATTTTAATTCAAATTACGTTCGAGAGTTATCGGCCATGTTTATAATCTACGAACAAATAAATGGATAAAAAATACACTGTTGTAGCCTTTCTAAAGTCGAAAGTTAGTTTAAAACCTTTAAAATGGTGATTAGATTCCTTATGTACTAATGCGACACGGCTTATTGCGATCCAAAATCCACCCGAAGATATGGGTTAATGGTTTAGGATTAGGTGAACAGTGACACAATACTGAGATCGTTTGGTAATGATAGTTACAACTCGTCAGAATTTGACTGAGAGGATGATTTGAAAACGACCATGTTGTAATCAGCTAGAAAGCAGCGCTGTGGTATTGTGTTCTGCAGAAGGGTAGT